>NC_056741.1:1581151120-1581288620 GCF_019279795.1 Protopterus annectens | reverse complement strand
TCTACAAGGTCTACACTTTAAACATGGAAAGCGACGTCCTTTGCGGGACAGCAAAAATTTGGTACTTCCAACCAATGGGGTAACACAATTACAACCAGGATGTAGCTGTACATGGAACAGTAGGTTGTGCAAGCCTGATAACACATGGGTTGACACAATGTATGACATGTGTCCTGACACTGGGAGAGTGGCAGTGTGTAGGGGTGTGTTCATATCCCACCTGTGTCCACCTGCGCCCACAGTAAGGATGAGTACTGTAGAGTAGTGGCAGGTGGGGAACTATGGGTATGTGATTATGGGGTTAGGCATGCAGGTGTTGGCTGGCAGACACATATTAGGACCGCCCCATGGGTGTAAGTAATATTCCGATGTGGGTATAGCAGATGCCCATACCTCCCTAACCTTAAGAGCACATCTACTGGGCAGTCCGTAAACCATAAGGGGTACACATAGGGAACATATCATTGAACTTTCCCCAATTACCAGGGACGTCCATAATTATGAATCAGAATCTAAAACAGTCCCAAATAAACCTTCCTAGAACTAGTGATATCAGGAGGAAAGGTGGCAGAATAAACGTAATGAATAATGACAACATGTAAGAGTCATAAACAGCATGTACCTCAGACAATGTGTATGAATACATATGTGCTCTGTGTCCGTCAATGTGTCAGGTTAATAGCACCAACCATCTAAATGTGTCTCTGAGGTCGTTATGCAGTATCCCTGATTCAGTGTTCATTCTTCCCCATTCGTATGAGAGGTCTGACAGTGAAAGAAAGTGCATGTTCCGCCGACTACCTTAGAAAGTTGATAGAATAATAGGTTTGGGATTACCACCTGTCCACCTTTGTGAGGGACACTCCCCTTTGGGCAGTTGTGTCCTGCATAATAACTGTAATTAAGGCAAATGTCCTGTGATTTAGGGTGAAGATTACCTATATTGTCTGTAGTAGTAGCATAAAACAATTATGTTCCTCTGAAACACCTAAATGTTATAGGTAACAGTATAGGCAACTATAATGCTACAAGAGTAGCCGTTTATTTAAGCAAAACAGTGAAGTACTCCCCTTTCTACTGGCTGTGTGTGTGTGTTGCCCTGCAAAGTCTGATGTCTCTACATACAGGTCTTATAGGGTTGCCACCTTTCCAAATGGCCAGAGTGGGACATGTTTTGTAGAAATGTCAGACATTCCAGGACTAAACATACCTACAGCCATGCATAGTACAGGATTACACTTATTTTCACAAATAAAAACTTAATCTAGTTGCATTTGAATTGCTTATGCTACTTCACATAACATATAGAAGTATCATATATAAAATAACTGTTGTATGCAATTATTAATGAAACGTAGAATATAATAATGTCCTGTAATCTGGACATGTGCTATGTCTTGAATATTTTTGCAGTGTCCTTCACAAAGTGGGACAGGTGGTAACCCTAAAGTCCTACCTTGGCCAGTTGAGAAGGTGGCAAACCCATAATAGGTATGCGGTAGCATGACCCGTCCGATGGATGTTGCTACCACAACCCATCTACTTGTTTGTAATGCAGGATCTCGGTTCCCATGTATCAGCCAGATGGGAGCAGTGTGTATGCGTAACACAAAAATATGATTAATTCACTGAACAGGCCGCTGATTCCGTACAGTCGAATGCCATGCTGTCACCTAATGGGCAGCCATTCCCGATACTGTAGTCAGGAGTGGTCTTAGGTCAACTGGTGCCCTAGGCAGAGGGCACAATGGCACCCCACCACACCACCCAGTGCCCCCATCCTGGTCTACCTACACCAAATAAATACTGGTAAAGTGCCCCCACTAAAGTGGCACCCTAGGCGGCCGCTTAGTTGGCCTATGCCTAAGGCCAGCTATGACTGTAGTCATGTAGTCTGATGTGATAGGCATCACAAGATGGGAGCAGATTGTAAAAGGAACACAGAAATATGAATGATTCACCGGACAGGCCACTGATTCTATACAGTCGAACGCCATGCCATCGCCTAATAGGCAGCTGTTCCCGATACTGTATTCATATATTCCGATGTAATAGGCATCACAAGGTGGGAGCACATTGTATGATGTACACACAAATATGATTGCGTCACTGGACAGGCCGCTGATTCCATACAGTCAAACGTGATGCCGTCACCTAATGGACGGCCAATCCCGATACTGTAGTCATGTAGTCTGATGTAATAGGCATCACAAGGTAATATTGTGGTCCTCGCTCACACACAGGGGTGTGAGTGACAGATGCAAGCACCAATGCCTGTGCATTAGCAAGTGCGGGATCGAGCGGGTGTAAGTGTGTTTGGCTACCAGTATGCAAGTATTGCATTGGTTAAGCAATGTAGAGGCTAATCAAGCGTAAGAGGCTGTAACCAGAGGATATCATACAGCATAGTCATTCAACAGTATAGGAATGTATCCCATCATGTAGATGTACATGTGAGTGTTTATGTCCAGCATATAGGTACAAACATATATAAGGATGTATCTGGGACATACCACGTGGCAACAAAGCATTACAAATGAATGAAATAGGAAACACCAGGGACGCCTGTATTATATAGTGGCATTGCTCTATGTGATCACAAGACCCCCTCAGACAGACATTGTCAGTTTTGTCAGTCATACACACAAATAGTTGTACATTGGCCGTATAAATCACTCTGTGCATATAATGTATGTTAACACAACAGTACCTGTCCAAACATTATGTGTGAACAGTACTCCTGCAATGCACTGTGTGCAACATCATCATCATGATAAAGGTAAATGGAGTAACCATAAGGGGACCGGTAGTGTTTTGTGTACAATGGGGTCATCCTCCTCACGTGTACCTGGACCATGTAGGAGTGATGTGCATACCAGGATTGTGCACCTGAGGGACAGTGTTGAGGATAACAGTAGTATGTTATGATGCATATTACAAGGGTTTCATGTGTCCAGTGGGTGCGTGTGTGTAATGAACAGCTATGTATAGGGCAGATGGTGTCCTAGGAGCTGAATGGCTTTATGTGTCCATAGGTGAGGGTCAGATGTTGGGGAAGGACTGTAGGTATGGCCGTGGAGGATAGGTAGGAGCACAGAAATGACAGCATTCAGGGTTGGTATATGACACGTGGGGGGGGGTGGATACACCCTGGATGGGGATGGATCTTCGGCATTCAAAAGCCCATGGGAACAGTGGGACGGAGGTCCCCAGCCATGGGCAACTGCCACTGCACCTACACAGCTGCAAAGGAGGCAGTGCTGGAGGCTGTCCAGGAGGGGCAGTATCACCCTGTAAATGTGACACTCTGCCCTTGAACTGGTGTATCTGGCTTCATAACCCTTAGGGAGCCACCAACGCAACACGTCCGGGACCGCACAACAGCAGATATGTACCTGTCTGGTCCCGCTCCTAAGGGGGACATGCTCCATCCTCTGTGGTGGTAACTCCAGAAGGTGGTGCAGAGCCAACAGAGGTTGATGTTAATGGCTGGGCCCCAGATGTGCTAGTGCCCAGTGCCATGCTCAGCTGAAGTGGGACAGGAGGATCTGCCGGGACCTACTAACCCATTCAGCCTATGGTGTTGCATTTTAAACCCACATATGGCTTAGTGATAAACAGCATACAGGATTACCTATGATGGTATGCATAGACATCACCAGCAACCCAACACAACAGATGGTATACATTTGCAGAGGGAGCACAACACATGCATATATACCGCATGCCAACTGTATGTGTAGTAGACGTGACCGCAGCTATGAACAGTTGCCCATCATTGGCTTGTCACTGGGAATCCAACACATTGTGTCAGTCATACCACTGTCTCATGTGACACATGTCCAGTCAGGGATGCGATGGCAGTAACACATCCCTATCGTCATGTACTGTCTGCAATCCTCACACCATGCTTCTGTTGTGCACATAAGTGTGTTCAGTGTGTAACATGGGAAACAAATGGTTGCACACACTGACCAGTTTACAGATGGCCCTACAGATGGGGTTCTCTCATGAACAGAATACTGTCATGTCTGTATTATAACATGCAGAATAGCCATGACCACACACAAGTTAAACAGGCAGTAGTCTTAATGCAGCATAGCTACACTTACATGCTGTAGTTGTGTAGCACATCACCCTCCTGTCATTAGCCTATTTCCCACTGTGGAAAATGATTGAGGTACAGCCAGATATCATCTGCGATGCCGTGTCAGAACATCACATCCAGACACCACTTACAGCGACTGTCATGGCCAGATAATAACATGTTTCCCTAGATAGTGTACTGTGTTTATCATGCGGATGGCTATGGGAACACCATTACAGCTGTACCACATGCAATCAGCTAGAGGAGGACTGCAACAAGTGCAGAGGCCATCACCTGACCATTTCCATCTGTTACAATACACATGCTGCTGCTGTGCAGGTGTACACCTTCACATCCACCAGAGAGTGTGTGTGCGAGACAGGCAATGTACACCAGGGAAGGACTTGGAGACTTAACCATAAGCATCATCTGCCACATGCTGAATAGTACAGGGGAAAACCCCTGACTACTCATTACTATTACATGTGCATGACGTTACTACATGTGCCACAAAGGTGACATGTTGCTGTGCTGTAAGAACATGTGTGTAGGTGAGTGAGTGCCATCTGCAACAGATATAGGAGACATACATTAGGTGTGGCACACATGTCAATCCATGTAAACGGATGCCATTGTCACCACAACAACACTCTAATGGACACTCATTGACACCTGTGCCAGGACGGCAAATACACAATGTAACTACTTAGTTTGCCACACCACAGTAATGTGCAGGACCACATGCACCACAGGAGATATCTGGAGGATCTATGGGATAGGGCATGTGAAAGTGCCTGACAACTGTCGGTATGCCAGCGAGGTTTATACTGGGAGTGACTGTGGTTGGAAGCATCACAACCCACATGCAGACACAGGGTGCCAGTACTGTCATGCAGGTATGCATTGCTCCATGGGTGTGTAGTGTATGGCTGTGCAAGATGGCTGTACAAGGCTGGGTGAGGTTTAATCCTTGCCATCGTGTCACTTGACAATGCTGTGCAGTGCAGGGGTGTAGTGTCTGCAATGAACCACACAGATGGGTACTGCATTATCTGGCCTGACATCCTGGTTACCAATGTGTAGGGCCATAGCTTTGCAATGCATGCCATGTCTGTGTTTGATAGTCCTTCACATGGACATTGCCTGGGATGTGCATGTCCCACAATACTGTACAGTGACATGTATAGGTGTACCTGGTTTGGCAGACACATGTAGTGTACACAGCCTGTTATACCCCGATATGCCAATGCTGGCCTGGTGAGGCAAAACCTGCTTATAGTGAGCAGGTCGGCCCTGCACCTGCATGGATAGAATGATACAGGTATTCTGTGGTGTCAGTGGCATGGGTCTATACAGGGCACATGTGTACAGCATTGTCTGGCCTTAGTGGATCACATATGATGGCACCACATATGTTGCAGCCATTCAGTGTGGAACATAGTGAAGGCACAATGTCTGCATATATGTGCCTATTGTGCCGCTGTACAGGGTGCCATGTCCTCTGCAGGCCACTTTAGTCACACCATGCCTACTATCTGTCCTCAATGTGCATGTTACTAACAACATAGTGGGATATCCTAGGCAAGGTTGTATGTGCATGGCACATGGGTGCGGGACATATACCAGGTACTGGTAAGGCTGCATACTTAGTTCACCAGCCCTTTTGCCAGATGTATGGGTATGGCTTGCCAACACAGTGCCATGGCTGACTGACAGTTGTACTCCACGTGAGGTGGCCAATGTGTCATAAGAGGGATACTATATAGGAAAACTGCAAAACTCACTCCCAAACATGTCCAATGGTAAGACCATCATGGCCACCTCTACACAGGCTCTGACAGACAAACACACACTTGCCATGTCCTGTACACAAACCCCTACCATATCACACTGCAGTAACATGTGTTTAGGGCACGTGCTATGGTGAATACTACAAAGCACTGTACTTGTCTCACGCAGGCAGACACACACATACACAGTTGGCATGTCTGGGAATAGAACACCGACCTAACTACTTTACTATACTACAGCAATACACAGTTACAGAACGCGCTACTGAGACTACTGGGATATAGCACTCCCAGAGGTGTATTTGTAGATGGGTAACATCATCGGCCTTGATAACAGTGGGTATAAGAAATGTATGGAGTGTGAGCAGTATAAAAGCATTACTCAGTCCTCAGGCAAATGGGGACACACACACACATGGCAAGTGTGGGACTAGAACACCGACTTAACTACTTTTTTACACTACAGCATTACACAGTTACAGAATGAGCTACCGAGATTACGGGAACACAGCACTCCCAGAGGTGTATTTGTAGATGGGTGACATCATCGGCCTTCCTAATGGTGGGTATAAGAAATGTATGGAGTGTGAGCAGTATAAAAGCATTAGTCAGTCCTCAGGCAAACAGGGACACACACACACACACACACACACACACACACACACACACACACACACACACACACACACACACACCAGTGGTGGGTACGGAACACCTGCCTATTTACAGATTACTATTACAATACTACATACTTACGAATTGCACCACACAGACTACACATGTCAAGGCTGTCATTATGACCGTCTGGGAATGCAGACATCAACAGGGATGCTGGCAGTTAAGATGTACATACCTGTGAACCTATTTGTTTAAAGTAGGAATCCATCCTGACCTGGAGTATGCCCATCTGTGAAATGGATGACTACTAACACTATACAGGGTTACAATGGACATGCCCATACACAGAGGCACATAACCAACACAAGGTGTCACTGGGCATGCTCAGACACTTAGTAGCACAGGGCTGCTCAGAATGCACTATATGTCCATCTACACAAGGATATACTGGGTATGCTCATACACTTAGTAGCACAGGGAGCATGCTCACACACTTAGTAACACAAGGCTGGCCGGAATGCACTACTATGTGTCCATCTACACAAGGATATACTGGACATGCTCATACTCCTAGTAGCACAGGGCTGACTGGGATGCACTCTGATGCTAAACACGGAAGGCCACAGTGGCCATGCTATTACAGGCAGATGTAAAGAACACACTGTAATGGGCTCTGGTGTTAGTAGTTGTCATTGTTAGCAGGAATGGTACTGATATCTGTGCATTGAGGAACACCTGGCTGATGGCTCTGTAGTCCACAATAGCACTACCACCATATACCTCAGAACCTAGCACTACCACCATATACCTCAGAACCAGACACGTGGGCCATAACACAGGTACGGACCACTCCAGGTGGTGTACCCACATACATAAAGGCAACTCACATGTACTGACCGGTCTCCCCATGAAAGGCATCACAGATGAGCTATGTGCAGGACACAGTGTCACATGCTGCATTCTAGGATATAATCTTCAGACACGACCATACCCTCGGACCACCAACACGCAACCATACATATTGTATGACATAGAAGAGTACACCACCATGTGACCTGTGACCTGTGTACTGTACTAAGCTCTACATCAACTGTAGAGAGTACACATGTACTGACACAGTTACATCATGTGTTATGCAATGCAATGATACCACTGTCTGTGACCAGGTCAGCTGTACACATACCAGGGGCCCTTGGTACTTTCCACCATTAGCAGATAACCATTACTGTACACCAGTACACACCCTCATGTATGGATATGACATACATGTACCTCCCCTTGGTATGTACATGCCACACACACAACATATCTGTAAATAGCATAGCTGTTGTTGTCCTTTGTGCAAACAGGTGGCTACAGCCATTACACACATGCACATGGAATGTAGGTCCATGGCTGCTGAATAATAACAGTACATAAGGTGTGATATCAATGTTGACAGATGTAACATCCCCTCTGTACTGGTCACCCATCATATCATACAACAGTCCATGTGTAATGTATGTCATTACATATATCCACCAATTGCAATGCCTACAAACATGACCAAATGTCAGGATTGTAGGACGTACACACCTGTACATGTAGTGTTGTGCGTTCAGATAACATGCGTGTGTAGTTGCTGATGTATGCTGGTGGCGTGTATCCTAGTACATCATTCATTTGCAATGCAGCCTTAACATTGCCAACTGTATATGTTGATATGCTGAATGTACAAAAAGATGTACCACAGGTATAGACAGATGTGTGGAAATAACTAAATGGTGGGGCATCTTTGCAGATGGATGTTTGCTGTTCAGCTCACAGGTGTGTCACAAGTGGTCCTACAATACCTTGTGTAACTGGTACGCAATGGGTTTGTTAATTGAAGGACATAACACACAACTTAGACAGCAGTCAGGGTGACAGCGAAGGTAAATCACTTGACACCTGTTAATAGATATGATGCCCCTAGTGCATATATCAGCACTGTTGCCACAGGAAGTGTCAGTACAGTTTGTAACATGTGCAATACTGCTGTATGTCTGACATACATAACATGAGCTAGGGAGGTCTGAGATTCACAGTACTGGCATGTGTGGTTCCGTGTGTGTCCATATATGTCATGTATTATAGGGAATATATCTCAGTTGTTATTCACTCTCCTGTACACTAGTGTACATATCTGTAGAGACTCCTATGTAGAAAGCACGACATAGGCAGGGGCATGTATCTCACACATGTGAGGTATGTGTATGTGCATGACATAGGTGTATTAAGTACTGAATGTCACAGTGTGTGTGTGTGTAGGGCTGACTGGTCCCTGGGGTGAGGATGTATGTTACCATACTGAAGTGATAAGACCCCTCCCACCATCCAGTAGAAGCATTCTACTATCCGTGTTGATGTTCCTGATCTTAGGCCGTACTGACTACCTGTACATCTGTATTCTCTGTGGTGCATCATGTAGGTGCACAGTACTGTAGTGATGATTTGCACATAGGCAGGGGTCCTCATCCCACCAGTAGCAACTGTGTGCAAATGTGTTACCATGTCAGTGAATCTGTTAGTGTGTGGGTGTGTTACTGTGTCACTGAATACATGTGTCAATACCTGAGTGCGTGGGTGCAGTTGTGTGTTGGCATCCTGTTATGGGAACGTGTATTACTGATTCCCAATGAGGCATCACACTTCCCACTGGCCTCTAACCTTGTAATCAGCTAGACCACTCTCTTACCTCACCACTCCATGTAACTGTAGCTGTGATGTCACCCTTTATGGATGTCACGTCTGAGGCCACAGTAGCTTAATACACAGCTATCATGCTCTTGGAATGGTAGACATGTTTGTAATGTGGGACATTCTCACTGGTATGTGGCAGCTACATGGTGCATGCTGGTATATTCATACATACCTGTGAGTAGTCCGCATTGACATATGGGACACTAACTGCAAACACTGACATCCACCGGCACGTGCAATTAGACCGGAAGAAGGACAGCAGAACATCATGACCAACATGCAGTTACTGTTGTTACACAAGACACATGCTGTTAACAGTATTGTACACCTGTACTACATGGTATATCTGCTGCCTGTCAACAGTCCTCAACATTTGTAAACTACATGTATCATCCTAGTCTGTTCACCCTGTGCATCAGACCATATGAGCATGTCCCTGCACCGATGGTGTGGATGTCAGGGATGCGGCACAGGCATCATCATATGCACAGGGTGTTAATGTTTGCCAGAGGCCTAAGCTGCACCATTGGATGACATCATGCGTGTGGATTTGGGCCTTTGATCTAATTGGGCATGTGTGGATGTTATGCATGTGTGTGTTGTGGTGCCCTACATATGTTTCCAGTGTGTGCGTGTATCTATGCACACAGTTCTCCAATGTGTCTGGCCTACACATGGGGTATTATTGACAGCTGCAGACTGTACAGGTGAGGTTTTACAGTTCACAGTGTCCAGCCACAGACATGTGACCTGCACCTGTCAGGGGTTGTAGGGGCACTACCAGACAGAGGTGCAGATTGGGTACTGTCTGATGTCACTTGTCCACTGGAACTATGTCCCTGTTGGGACCATCCCGGGCCATGTGCACATGGCCTGCTGTGTCGTGGTGTGGATAGCACAGCACCAGATGCACTGCTGCTGCTACCGCCACTATGGGAGTGGGCATGTGAGGTAGCTCGTACATGTAGACCTGACACAAGTGATGTAGCAGGCCTACGTCTACATGCCCGATGCCTCACTCCTACCGGATGTTCCAACACAGACATCTCATGCTCGCAGATTGTCATGCCATGGTCAAGGACTCCAACCATGTCACCCAACTGTCTGTCCAAAGCATCAGCAATCTGCTGCTGAGCATTTAGCATTGCCTGGATGTTGTCGTTTAAAGACTGGACAGCAGCCCACTGTAGCCTCTGATCTTCTCTGTTGCACCATTCAACATGTGACTGTGCCTCCAATACAGCCTGAAACATGCATCTGGTGACACCAGCTGCTGCGCTCTGTCATGCAGGAGCATGTTGGCCAGAGGTCCTCCTCTGAGCAGCACTGGCCACTTGCCTGTGTGGGGCACTACCAGTCATTTGGCTAACACCATGGTGCACAGGCACACCTTCCATAGCCCCCACACTTTCCTGTTCCAAGCTACCACACACCAACTGTCCTTGCTCTATGGCTGCTGGTGATGGGGTATGTGCAGGTATGGGATCTGTGTGCGGGGATGAGGGGGATATAGATGGAATGACAACCAATGGCACAGTTTCAGCCCCTGACAACTCTGCCTGTGTCTCAATCATATGTTCATCATCACTGCTGGAGTCTGTGGGGACACTAATATCAGATGTACCGCAGAAGGGCAATGCACCTACATCACCTGTGAGGGCAGACAAGAACTGTACATTACAATCTATACAATAGACATGCACACAGACACACACACATGTGATATGACAGAAGGCATGCAACATGCATGTGATACAGCAGACGGCATGCAGCACAGACAATAATAGTGGTAGTTATCATACATCCCTGGGTTGCACAAAACAGCATGCATGTGTCATAGCAGATGGCATGCAAATTACACAATCATAGTAGTAGTTAGCATACATCCTTGTGTTACACCATGTGAACCAGCACAGCTTAACAGTACACCTGTCTGATGTGTGGCATATGACCTTGATAATCACATGTAGTATGACATGATCTGCTGATGTGTGCAATGACATGAATACATGTTTAACACAAGGGTGTCCTGTCAAATATTCAGTGGGGCAATGGTGTACCAATGCAGTGTTGTCTGTCCACCCTACAGATATACTGCACATTTAGCTGATGTGCATGGCCATTGCAGGGAATCATGAAGCATCTCTAGTGCTATACAGTGTGAGTTACAGACAGGATTTATAGCCATGACTGTGTTCAGATACAATATATAGATATATATATATATATATATATATATATATATATATATATATATATATGTGTGTACTGTGGAATGTGACCCATTTCACTGAGGTGTATACACACTAAACCACAATGTGGAAGTTGTGACACAGGTCACTGATGGGTATATGGATGACACTCCTGCACATCTGCCACCATATTGCTGCAGCCTGGCAACTATGGTCAGACATGGTGAACACGTTGGTACACCATGTCCCACATGACATCTGTGTACCACACACACACACACACACACACACACACACACACACACACACACACACACACACACACACACACACGAGGAGCTAGTATGACATTTATGTCCAACACCAGCAACGCAAATGTACTGTATCTGTGGCCTGATGTGGATACTGTACAAGTGACTGCTGTCATGTCGTAACATCCTCAAGATGTTCAACACACCTTATGTGGTGAATTGATGTTATGCCTACACAAGATGTGCACAGGCCTGTAGGATGTCTAGTGTTCCACATCTTCAATATGACCATTATACAAAGGCCATGGTTGAACCATGTGTAGCCATTGTACGACAGGGTGTACACACAAGCACAACACGTCTACTGTATGTGTTGCTCCATGTCTCTGGCCATCCTCCATGGCCATGTGTGTACATGTGTTGTCCAAATTACTGTGATGGGCATCTATTTCACATGTCTGTGTTGTCCCATATGACATATATGCTCCACTGACAACAGGGTTATGCAGATAAAGGGTGGTATGTGGGATATGTTTTCAGGTTGGGTAGGCAGTGTAGCAGCCAGGCCAATAGATGTCATGGACAAGTCAAGATAGCACATCACATTGTGTGACATTCATAGCAGGGCTATGATCCACACCGGGGAATCCTGTGTGCTGGCCATACTCCAGCCCACTGTGTAGTACTGTTTGTATTTACCACATGGGTAGATCAGATCTGTAGTACATCCCTAAAGTGAACAGCACCTCCACCATTGTATGCACAGCTGTCAACACATCCGGCAATGACAGTTTGTGAGGATTCATGTCGGTGAGATGATTCACATAGTTTGCAAGTGTTGCACATGGGTAGTCATTGTGATGCATTGCAGGTCCGACCTGTATATTGTGACAGGACCATACATTATGTGTGCATGTTGTAAATGGCCACATAGCAGATAGATTTGTGCATTACGGTTCCTGATATATAATAACACTCTCACCTGCAACGAGCTGCTGTCGCAGCGGAATGCCTGAGGTACCTAAATAGGAGTAAAACAGCAGTATGAGCATAATCCACCCCTGTATAAAGGCTACAAGGTGCAATGTGCATAACACATACACCAGTACATTAGACTATACTATGGTGTATGCACATGTGTGCATACACAGAGTAGCATACTATAGTATGTGGCATATGTGTATACATGCCTTGCATATGATGTTACATTACATATTTTACAGTGACACATGCAACTATATGGAATATAGTTGTTATAGCTGCAGTACTGACTTACCAGGCAACTCCAGGCTCAGTGGTTGAGAGCCACCCACCTCCACAATATCAGCTAAGACATGTGGATGTGGTTCTGCAGGTGTCCCCAGGCTGGCCAGTAACTTCTCGGTATGGGTGAGTGGGGGCTGGGTTGGTGGTCCACCACCTGTTGCACCTAACAAGGTGGTGATTGCATTTGCATGCTATTTCACCCATCTAATGAGGTCTATACAGTGTCTGTGCACCTGCTGGTATGTGCGGTTGTGGCCACCCACATCATTAACCCTCCTGCAAAGTTCCATCCACAGGGCATCCCACTGCTGTGCATCCTATGGCACATGGCTGAACAGGATATCATGATTGTCGAGTAGGTATGGAATGAGGGCCTCATCCTCCAAGAGGATAAAAAGGGGGTAGCCTTGCACGCGGCATATCTGGAAGACATAATGATTAAGACAGGTCACAGTAACTGACAGAGACATACAGAGCTACAGCTGAACATACATGTGTATCGCATTAATTAAGTTTAAATAGTTGTAATTGCAAACCTACATGACACTGATCTGTTTGTGTCACACACATGTGACACTCAATGTTGAGTGGATATTATCACCATATATATGTGTGTGTGTCACCTGATTACATTGCTCATACTCCATGTGGATGCTGTCTTGATGTGGGCATGTTTGTTTGCCTGTACTGGTGTTCCTACCTATCAGCCCATGGCTGGATGTGTCCACATTAATGCAGTCGACCTTGATGCTGTGTATATGTCACATATAAGGACTTACAATGCCTTAACATACATGACCTGCAGACATACTCACATAAGGTTTTACATGTATGTGTTCTGCCATATACATCTACACGGCACTGTACAGTGATTCAGCATCCTGCCATGTATCACCTGTGTTGCACATGTGATACACACGGGACACTGGCTAGCCCGATATTATTTGCAGGGATGGATATCAACTATAGCATGTACAGTCAAAGTCAACTAGTGGGCTATATCCCATGGGCCATGTATGAATCTAGGATGAAAGTTTACCTGGCAGTACCCGACAGGCAGTTCTTTGGGGCCAGGTAGAGCAGTGCCACATTACTGATCCACAGGGTTAATGATGCATATACCATGCGCTACCTTGTGGTCATCACACCATGTCTGAGAGGGGAGCGATGTGCAGCTATGATGGACAGAAATGCATAGTATGGCAGGACTATGTCAAATGTATGGGACAAGGATCTGTCCAGCATGTGGTGGGTGGATGTCCATGAAGTATGTGTTCGAGATCAGAATGAGTATGTGTAGCATGTCCAACATCACTGGGTTGGACATGGATTTATTCAGGGTATGCATCATGCTACATAGTGGAGATGGGGAATGGGAAGGCTGGTGTAGGCCATCTGCACATGGCCATTACCCCTTAAAAGAAATATGTGATATGATATGGGTCACTTGAGTGCTGTGTATGGCTGGACAATGATCTCTATATTCATGAATGGCACCCTATCATTATTAGGGTTGCCACATATGACTACCTGACAGATATGGTGATGTAGCTATCTCAGGAAAGACAACTGTCCAGCTGCATCCCTCACACACAAGTGTCCATTATGTTGACCGCTGCCTAGGTGGTAGTTCATGGGTACAGGGTTATTAACATAGGGGTGACAATGCAATATGTAGCTGTCAGATTGTGGCCATATGTCACTCACACCTCACCCATAAAGCCCCTTCTGTATGTTGTCCACAACACTCCTGAGTCAGCTATTGCTCCTAGGTCACAGTCATTCGCATACTTCAATAGGCAGATGCCTTCTGTTTGTCTGTGAGGTATGGACAACAATGAAGGGGAATAAAATTCATTAACCCTGACATACTGTAGCTGTCACTGGTGTGATGAGCATGTATTATTCAGATACCTTCTGTAGTGTTGGTTCTGCTAGCAGTCCTGTTGCAAAACACTCCTGTGACATAGTAATGTACATCTAGTATACCGAGTGTAGGTGGTACACATTATGGGGGATGATGTCCTATGACCTGTCAAGGTTATGATATACAGTGTGACATCAACCATACTGTCATCTACATCTGTACTGCTGACATCATTTAATTGATCAAGGTTCATGGCCTTCCAGACCAGACTCAGTAGGGTAGTAGTAAAGTACTTCCCATTATCAGTGGTGTCTCCTCCTTTGTGGGTTGTGATACCTGTTGGTGTGCACCATTCAGTGTGTACACAACCTGACATGGAGCTATTACAACCTGGGATGTGGACAGGTCCCATGCAGCCTGAGTGCAGCTTGTACCTGCATAGTTGTGGGTACAGGGGCCCTGTGGTGTAAATGGATATATGGTTGTGTACCTGTTTGGGGGAGAGGGCCATGTGTTTATGTTATCCAATACCCTATCTGGATTGCTTATTCATGTTAAGCACTTGTTCAGGACTTGTAAGCACTACGTAAGCTAATAATTACTATAGCACTCAGTCTTTCTTCATTACCTAGAGGTAAGGGTGAACAGGTTTTGTACATACTTTTCTCACTTATTTAGAGTAATTTAGCTCTTGTACTCACTTTCCTCACTTATCTAGGTGAATGTAGTTCTATATTCAGGCATGTCCAAGAGTCAACTGCCAGTGTTCCCACCTGTCTATCTGATGAATCTGGACATCTTGAGGCAATGTACAGATTGCCTCATGTACACAGACAAGCCTCTCTGCCTACCACCCAACACTACAACCTGTGAGAGATGCACTAATCTAGCCAAACTGGAGGCAAAGGTCTCTCCAACCAAGCCTGACCCTGACTGTCATGTGGAGAAGGTACACATTTGCACAACACCACACTCATCACATAAGTCTCACTGAATCTACCGCACCATTAACTGGGAAAACTACTCGTGTACCAACACATTAGCTCAACGGTTTCTGGAATTCATAAACACCAATGCCCTGATTCAACATATCCACACACCCACCAGGGCCAACAACATCCTAGACCTAGGCATTAACAACATGAGTGACTGGTGCTCCACACGGGAAGCCAACTCCTCGTTGGTCGGATCAGACCATGTGCTGCACACCATTGATATCCACATCCCACACCAACCCCCCATTAAGGGAACCACAGTATAATATGTCTATAAGGCCAACTACATGCTTCTTAAGACAGAAGTGGTGGACATCATGACACCCATGCAGATGGACAGTACTGTTACAACTGCTGAATCCTACCAAATGCACTCTATAAGCACTTACATGAGTGCATGGCTTGTGCTATCCCAAACAGAACCAGGACACTATACTCCTAATTAATGAAACAAATCTGGTGGTCCCCTGCCATAAACATATTGTACTACAGGAGGAAGACACTGTTGCAAATGAGAGTACAATCCCATGCGTGGAGGAGCTCCCTGGCCAGCCTCAGTAAAAAGGTGAGAGCCCTTATAAGTTCCTCCAAAGCTAGCTACGAAAACTAAAATGCAACTAATACCAACAACAACCATAAAGCATTCTATAGCTATATCACATATCTCCATGTCAACAACCAGATCTGCTCTGAGTTACAGCACAAAGGTACGAACATTACAGAAACAATTGATAATGGCAACATCCTGGCAGATCCCTCTCAAAGCTGCACACTCTAAAGGCAATATCACAGCATCCATGGGACCAGACAACATCCCAGACTGCATTTTACATGAACTTCAGAACATACTGTCTTCCCCACCTACGCACCTTGTTCAATAATTGCCTCACATCGGGCATAGTTCCCCTTAATGGCACACAGCAACAGTTATCACACTCCACAAAGGTAGCGCCATGATGGACCATGGGACCTATTTCCCTATAGGCCTGACTAGCCTGGTCTGCAAGGCTATGGTGCACATCATGGATCACTGTCACAGAGACACTGGGTACCTCTAAACCTTTGACCCCTCCCTGTTTGGCATTGTTAAGGGCAGACCTTGCCTCCTAAACCTGGCGAACTTCTTAGAGACAGTTACCAAGGCATTAGATGAGGGTAAGGAGGTCCACACAGCCTACCTAGATCTCTCACAGGCTTTCAACACCATTCCTCCTTCTGGTATTATCAACATACCCATCCACCTGATCATTAACCCCTACGTCATGTGATGGTTTGCAAAGTGGCTCACGGACAGAACCCACACAGTGGGAGTTGCATACCCTAGGTCCGACTGTATACCAGTTACAAGTGGCGTCCCCCAGGGCTCAGTCCTAGGACCCCTCATTTTCGGTATATACTTCTCTGATGTACAGAAAAGCACAGGAGGGCTTTGGCTGAAAAGGTTTGCAGACTACTGCAAACTAGGGGATATAATTGTTTCCCTAGCTGTTACAGACACCCTCTGGAAGGGTCGCAGTGAGATGGATACCTGGTGTTAATATCATGGCGTCAAGCTGAATGCCTAAAAGTGCATAGTCATCCCCTTTGGATATAACTAATTACCCATGGACTACCACATAGGTGCTAGTCCCCTACATACAGAAAAGGTAATAAGGAATCTGGGAACCCCAGTAGATAGCAATCTCTCCTTCGATACCTATAATGACAAGGTGGTTAGAATATCCTTCTACATGGCCCCCCCGTAATCTCTAATGGGTTCACATCCAGTTCAGAGGGGCCATTGTGACTCTACACATGACATATTAGACCCATTAAAGGATGCAACACCCCATTTGGGATATACCTTACAAGACAACTGCAACAGCTTGGAAGACCACACCAGTACCACACCAAGAGGATTATTGACCTCAAACAGATGACCTATGCAGCCCAACCGAAGAAATTCCAGCTGTACTCAATTGCATACCGCATACTCACAGGTGAGCTCTGCTTGACATACAAGGCCCATGTCTAACCCTGTATTGCTGGATATGCTCCACCTAAACAGAAGCCCCTGAGAGCCACATGTTCTAGGGATATACACCTAACCACAACGATGAGTAGGACATGCTGGATAGATAGATTCCTGACCTGGACACTCCCCATGCTTTGGAACATTATTCCAATGTACATCAGGCAGTGCCCCTCACTAGCACTCTTCAAGGGAAACCTTGACGTGTGGATGGGAGACAGACATGTACCCTGGGGATCACTGCAGTGGCTCTGCTGGACAGAGGCACAAGGAACTATTGGCTCTGCCATTCAGAGGCACAGGGAACCAACCTATGGGGGTGGCGAAAGCCAACACACTCTAGCCAGGCTTACAAATACCCTTGGTAAGACAGCCTAGTACCTACCTTTGCACATATTACATGTCTTATGTGCATGAATAGTTAAATAGCTCTTCCATTTTACTTTGCTATCATGCTGAAAAATTGTCGGCTCAATAAAAGACATATGTATCCTGTTATTGTGTATTGTAAATGCCAATTGACATAACTAATGTTTGCCTAACATTATAGTAATGCTATGTAGCTTGTAATACATATCTGCCTACAATACTGTACATTACACAGTTATTGGCACAATATCCCACAATGCAAATCATAATTGCACAGTGGCCCAACCTTCCACATGTTATTCTCTGTAATACACCCATACATATAGCTACAGTTACAATATATCAACATATACTATCCCCTGTTATAGCACATACTTGTTGGAACAGCCCTGCCACTGACATCGGCTGGTGAGGAGTATTTCTGTTCAAAGCCCTTATATAGCATCCCTTGTGGTGTATGCAGTGTTTGCCTTGTGGCCTACAGCAGTACACACAAATACTACAAGTGTTACTATGCTCAATAATACATCACTGCAAGATAACTGTTTCCACTATATGGATTGCGTGCACTTTAAATTCTACAGAAAGGTACTACATACACAGACATACTGACTGTTCTACATACCTTATTAGTAACTGGAAGTGTCGTTAACTGTTGATTCAATCCTTTTCAGTTTGTGTTTCAATGTTCTTTGTAATGTTCCACTGGTATATATGGATGGTTTGAATGTGTGATAACACATCCTTTTCTAGTTACATATTGGTAACATGTGGTATCCTGTCCACCAATTGCTGTTCCAAAGTAGTTAATTAGATGCACATCAGCTGTGCAGCTACTCCATTAGCCGATACCATGGCAACAGTGGTGTATAATTGAGTACTCCTTTTGGGCGTTGTCCATTTGCCTTACTTTTGAGGGAGATGGCCTAGATGTGTTTTTGCGATATATTTCAACAGCTATATGGAGACACACAGAGATATATTAGCTTCATAACTCCCGTGGACTGTGTGTAATGGCTAGACAATTTAGTTCTACATATGAGTACAGCTGTTATATTTTGGAACAGTGCTACTTATGCAAGGTTTGTTTGTACCTGATACTTCTGCAGATGTTTAGGTCTGGTAAGGATGTTTGGCCAGCTCAAGGCCATACGGCTATGCATGAACTGTTATGTAGTGTACAGTGTGCTCACCAGACATCTTTGATTTAGTGTACAAGTGTAGCATACTGTGCTGTTACTCACAAATTGCTAACACATCACGGTGTACGCACAACTCTCTGAAATGGGATTAGTGCAAACAAACCCTGTTACATCAGCAGCTGTTCCATTGTATAACAGCAGCTATTTCACATAGGGCCATGTTAGTGTGTCTCTGACAAGATATGTTAAGGCTTCTGCAGATGTCGTACAATGAGTGAATGATTTGTGATTTTATTACAGTTTATATTGTAATATGTTTGGGTGTGGGAGTTATGGTGGGTGTGCTTAGCAGATGCAGCTGTGTAGGATCTGCTTTTATACATAATCGCTATGTGCATGAGGGTTCCTTCCCTATTTGAACACCTATCCTTTTGTGGACTAATACAATGGTAATTGGAGGCTGATTCATTAAGGCAGTGTTATGTGGTTCCTGTATAGCATGCAGGTGATGTTAGTCCTTGAATCCCTTCGGTAATACATCTGAATGTAATAACATGTTGCTACATGATAGCTGTGTATTTCTGTCATAGGTATTTGCAGTCATCGTAGTTGTGTTGGTGACTGACCCTCTTTGGCTAGGGTTGCCACCTTTTCATATGGCCAAAGTGGGACCTTTTCGGGACACACATATGATTTTACAGGCCGACACAAACCCACGGTCAGTACAAGGGATAGAACTTTCCTTTCTTGCCTAAATATGAGCTTATTCTTGTAGCAGTTTAGTTGCTTATCCTGTTTCCTGTAACATGTAGGCAGTTTAGATACAGAAATAACTATTGTATGGAACTATTACAGTACATATGAGACATAATTATGTTCTACAAACAGGACATTTGCCACGTTTAATATATTTGGTCAGGACACAACTGCCCAAAGAGGGAGTGTCCCTCGCAAAGTAGGATAGGTGGTAACACTATCATTGGCTCATGTCCATAGCACATATTTGTAATAGTGTATAGGCATATACTCTCCATATCCTTTGTTCATAAAGGTTGGTAGTGGCGGAATGTGCGATTGCTATGGTCCATGTTATACACATATATGAACACTTCAACCGCCGTATACGGGAGACCTACAGAATCCTGAAACCACAGTGTTCCGACACACACAGTACCAGGACCAGACTCCCATACCCCTCATTACTGACATCGACAGTATCTCGCAAAAGTAACACGAACATGGAACACACACACGCACACACTGCTACCCAACACATCCAAACAAACCATCCTACACTACGTATGAGCAGGTGTCCAAGCCCCCATACACACCCCATGTAGGTGTTTGCACCCCCCAAACCACCCCTTACTTTAATATTCTATCTCCTAGGTCATGCAAACAGATGCACAAAGCTAACCCACACCCACACATTACAGTCCCCCAAGAGCACACACCACACACAGAACATACACTTACACACACTAAAGCCCTAAGAGACACACTTACACACAGTAACCTACCTGAATCACAACACCAGAAGCACTGACTAACTGTCCATTAACATCGTGAGATTACACCTCACGCATCTGGTGTTTCGGTACCGTGTTCTTTCGGACCATAAGCCTCGGGATTACGTGCGTCGGTATGTAAAGCAGTCAGTATGTGGTAGGTATCCCATGCATATGTACCTCCATGGTTATGTAGATGTTGTTAACCTATCTATATATCTACATATATATGTATATACCCATATATTGACATCTCTCTCTCTCTCCCTCCCTCTTTCTGTCTCTCTCTCTCTCTCTATATATATATATATATATATATATATATATATATATATATATATATATATATATATATATATATATATATATATATATATATATATATATATATATATATATATATATATATATATATATATATATATATATATATATATATATATATATATATATATATATATATATATATATATATATATATATATATATATATATATATATATATATATATATATATATATATATATATATATATATATATATATATATCTATATATATATCTATATATATATATATATATATATATATATATATATATATATATATATATATATATATATATATATATATGTATATATATATATATATATATATATATATATATATATATATAAAAAACAAATACCTTTCATTGGGTACATGCCGGTTTGTCCTATCTCAACACATTCCTACCTTTTGTGTTTTATCCTGTCAGTATACATGACTGCCATTGGTACAGCTCAGGTAGCTTAGTGGTATGTTATTGTGATGAATGTGTACATGGTTGCGTGTTCTAATCCTGGCAGTGATATCTTACCTCTCAGTGCAGGCACTGGTAGTGCAAGGGTGATTAACGCACATTTCAGTGGTTGTGTGCTCCACATGTTTATTATTCTGTGGAGAACTACCTATATATGCAAGCTGTGTTTAAGGTATACTATGTAACATGTACACATCTGTGAAGATTCCTTTCAGGGATACTCCCCATTATTTGGAACTAAATCCCTGATTACATTGTACAAAACCCCTCACTAACACTCTGGGGAATACTTGCAGAGTAGGTGGTGAACAGTAGCTACACACCAGGGATTCCGCAATTGGCTCTGCTCCACAGAGGGACAGTTAGTTAATCGATGGGGTGGCGACAGCAGACACATTTTTCCTATGCATTTGAGTGGCCTCGGCAGTTGGGCATGTACCTACCTATGTATCTAAGAACGTGTACATACAGTATGGACACATGCTGATAGCTTAATTTACTGTTCAGGTATTGACTTACCTTGTGCCAATGGCAGTTGTGTGTACAATAGTTGAGGGCTACCTATGTAGGATGCACACAGTAGACCACCTATACATGACAATTTACATGGGGTCGTGTGTGTGTGCCATCCATGTTTGCTGTGTGTGCAGGTGGAGAAGGGTGTCAGTCCATGAGTGCCTCAACTGTCAGTGTGTGTGCTATACATTCCCTCTTTACCAAGGCATGGGCATACTGGGCATGCCTCCATCTCCCTACTGGGGCTAGCACAGGGTGTTCATGGTTTGAGTCCCCCTTTGCCTGTGGGTCCCTTGGCAATGGTGCTGGGCTGTGAGGGCCTTCACCATTCTGTCCCTGCTGCAGCTGTTTCCACAGGATCATATTGTGTAGCATGGTATATACTATGAAGATGTGGGCACACGTTCCTGGAGAGTACTGCAAGGCTCCACCAGATATGTCCAAGCAATGGAACCATGATTTCAGCATCCCAAACACCTGCTCTATGATGATTCTGGTTTTTGTGTGTGCCTCATTATGGCGGTCTTGCGTGGCTGTGTGTGCATTTCTGATGGGAGTCATCATCCACGGTTCCAGTGCATAGCCAGCATCCCTCACCAGGTGGCCATATGGGATGACCCCCTGGCAAATACCTGATACAGCCGTGAGGCATGCTAGATGTGAGAGTCGTGATATCTTCCAGGGCTGCCAGCACACACATCCATGATAATGCCCTGGGCATTGCACATGACCTGGCAGTTGATGGAGGGGAATCCCTTGTGGTTTATGTAGCGCCTACCCTGCTCATCGGGTGGTGACTTGATGTGTATGTGCATGCAGTCTATTGTTCCCAGTACCTCCGCGTAGTCTGCCACATGGTGGAAGAGACACAGTCTCCAACTCCTCCTGCATTCGGGGGAAGTATATGTGCTCATTGGCATGTGGTAACATGGCATCCAGAAACTGATGGAGTACCCTGGATGCTGATGCCTGTGAGATCCCCATGATATCCCCAGTTGGCCTTTGGAAGGTACCTGTGGCTAGTATTCTCAAGCTTACACATACCTTTGTGTCCACTGGGATGGGTTCCCCTCTTTTACTTCTGGCTCTGAGGCGTGGCTAGCACAGCTCAACAAGTTGCTGTATGATGTCCCTGTCCACCCTGTAAGGCTCTACTATCTCCAGATCATGTAACCCCTGGTAGGTTACCCTGGGTCTGAACACTCTTCTTCTCCTCTGGTGCCTGAGATGGCTGTCAGCATCATCCTCCACACCACCGTCAGTCTCCAACACATGCTCATGAATCAAAGCTACGGCAGCCCCTAACATGTACATATTAAAAGTTCCATGTCTGTATACACCAATGGTGCAGAGTGTCTGGAAATACACAAGTGTGTGGGGCTTTCACACCTTATGCTATTGTGCAATGGATGATGCTGGTGTAATTGGGTGTGTTTGTGCTATTCCAGCTGCAGGGTATCTTAATTATTGGTTTTACAGCAGGTACTGCTATTTTGGGACCTTTGGTGTTGACTTACGCTTGTCTGCCGTGATTCATCTATTGCCCTTTACTTCTATTTTCAACCCGATTCCCCTCCCATTGTCTGGCATGCATCCAGCTGCTGCCTTTCTTGTTTTGTGCTTCCAAAACCCAGGATTGTGTTGGGAAATGAGTCATGTAGCTGATCTACTGCAAGTTTGCTTTGTTCTGCTGTGACAGTTCTCTTTTCTTTGCTGTACGACACCTCCTCTTTCCTGTTCTGCAGGTAGCTGCTAGCATCCTTGTTAGCTGTTTTCTATGGCTCACTGAGAGTTTCTAGGTGTTAATTACTCATTTGTACTCCAATTACCATGCTGCAGCATTTCCTTATTGTCTTTCCGTATCCTTCCTGTTTCAGCTGTGGTGCGCACCTTGCATAGCCGTTTACCGGGTTTCGTGCGCATTTTCATCCACGTTCACATGAACTTTTGGTTACCTTGTGTGGTCTCAGCTAAGCAAAGCTATGGCTACTTCCACACCCCTATCCTGTGGCTTTGCTTAGCAACACCCAACATGGATTGGCAATGATCCAATGTGCTTACAGCTACGGTGGCGCACCCCTCTCTTGATGTCATGTTTACCTCCAGGCCACTCCTCGGTGTTGTACCACTACACCGTGTGGTATATCCTTATGCCGGTGGGATTCAGTATTACATGACTCATTTGCATGGCATTGACTGCTAATTCCTAGTTACCACATGGAACACTGTCACAGACCCTTAGCAACCCTTGCGCCATGGTTGTGGTGTAGCATGCGTGCCACTGACTCTTATGGAGATATCATGAATTGCGTTACATTACAGTTTTATGACATCTAAATATATTTTCCTTGTGATCCCGTTTGCGCACCGATGCACTGCGGTTTTACTTTGCATTGGTGTGGCCATGACATTAAATGTTATTTTTTATATGTTGTGCATGTTGTTTTATGCCATTGGCTATATATTTAGCCATTGGCATATATTAACATTATAATACGTAAGTTTGGTCCGCTTTCATGGCTCTGATTTTATGTTTGACAAAATGTAAACCATTTTTTTTTGGTTTATATTTCTACATGTTTACGCTATGCCTGCACCACTTCATGAATCACTGTATACCTTCACCTGCATGCTACACTGCTGCACATGAGGTAATTAGCATACATGCGCTGGGAGCTGCGCAGCTCTGCCATACGCTGGTAGTGCACATGGAAACAGCTCTTACCTGAATCGCTCGGTGGCCATATTTGGCGCAAGATCACCGACGCTACTCTGGTGCATGGTGCAAGCTTCATGAATACCGGGGAAAATATGAAAACAAGTCCTACAAATAGAAATGAAGCAACACACAAAAAATGAGCCATGCAAATATGGAGTTCACATTCACCTTGTATTTGAATGCATCTGGTACCTCGGCATTTCGCCTTCAAGGATAAACTGCAAGCAACATAGGACTCCATTTTATACACAATTGCCCTCTGCTAATCGGTTAGGAAGTTACATGATATTCAATTATAATCACATTATTTAAAAACACAATACCCATTCATCCATTATACATATAAAATATATATCTACTTTGATGTAATGCCCTTAATAATAATATTAATCAAATTTACCAACAAATAACATTTTCAAACAATAAATGTTATATATGTTATAATTCAGTGTTGTAATTTCCTTAACCTTTGAAGTTAAATATACAGTCCTACAAAATCACATGTTCAAGCTGACTTCAAGATTCAAACTCCTAGGGAAAACTGTGTTGAAACTGATAATCATCCTTCTTTCTAACCTTAATAATTTAGTGGCAATATCATCCCCTCTCATCAAACAAGGTTGTCCCAATACACAAAAAAACAGACTATAATCAGCCCCACCATGGACCCTATGGAAATGCTCAGCAACAGGACTACTAATATTTGCATTTTTGAAATCCTTCAAGTGCAATAGAATTCTAACCCTGACCATTCTTTTGGTCCGCCCAATATACCACATAGTTTTTTTCACATCCACAAACTCCATATGGATACTACCCCAGAAGAACTACAATTAAATTGACCTTTAGATATAAACTTTCTACCATTAATGTAACTACCTGTTAGGTCCCTGACTCTATTACACAATCTACAATGGCCACAAGGAAATGAACCCACCTTGTCACCAGCAATATGGGTCTGCCTAAGGTTCAATAATTCCTTCAAATTTAAATATCTACCAAATGAAAATTTAACATGCTTAGGAAACAAGTGGCTGAACTGTTCATCATGTGTTATAAGATGCCAAGACTCCCTTGCTAATCTTCTCAACGTTTCAGAAAAGGGGAACTATTTTGTAACAAAATACATGTCCTTGGTCTCCAATTGTTCATATGGACAGTCCCTGCTCCCACCGTCCCTCATCCATTGATACTCACTCTTTACATAGTTTGCATGATGGAAACTCAAACCCACATTACTATTTTCTCCACCATTACTCACCCTCTTTACTGCAGTCTCCAAAGTTTTCTTACTATACCCTCTCATGGATAACCTATCCACTGTTTCATTCATTTTTTCAACTTTCAACTTATCCTCAGAGGTATTATGTAAGATATATGCTTCAATTCACTCACTGGTAGTGAGCTAATAAGATGTGGAGGGTGCATGCTGCTAGCATGAAAAAAAATGTCGACTGCAGTAGGTTTATGGTAGGGCTTATATTGAACCTTTCCACAACCATCTAAGTAAAATTCCACATCAAGATATTTTATACTATCACTACAATACTGAAAAGAAAACTTCAACCCATGTGAGTTATTATTCAGCTCCCTCATGAAACTAGAAAATTCAGTTATTGGGCCTTTACACACAAACAATAAGTCATTAATGAACCTTTTATATACTACAACATGTTTTCTGAAAAATTCAGAACCATAAATAAACTTCTTTTCAAACTCTCCCATGTACACAATTGCATAAGACAGAGCATAGGGTGCACCCATCGCAGTACCCCTTTTCTGCAAAAAAAAATCTGCTTCTCAAATACAAAATAATTGTGAGTTAAGCAAAACTCCAAAAGCCTAATCACAAATGCACTGCATGGTCCATTACTCATCATATTATAAATTGGTTCCAATCCCCATTTCAGCTCAATATTAGTGTATAAAGCATTGACATCCACCATTGCTCAATCATAATCATCCTGCCATTTCACCTTGGTCATCAATTGACCCACCTCTACAGTATTTTTAATATCTGCAGGATAATTGCATCATCCTAATGAAAGCAAAACCTATTTTATTCAAAGGCATTAGAAGGAAAAACACAAGGGTCATCAAAGTAAACATGAAGCACCACAATCCAGCATGTAACATCTTTGTCCCCCAGCACTATCTTTGTCATGGCCTACCCCTAACCATGCCCTTTTTCCAAACTACATATTATATTACTAAAACCCTTTTTCTAACAGTACCATTAAAAAGACACACACGCAATACACAAAATCTGCCCTCGGCTGAATGTAAACCCCTTTGTTGTAAGATGGGTTGCCACCTGGGTTGCAAACTGGACACACACTATCATAGTGGGTGATGCCACATCAAACAGCAGACCTGTTACCAGCATGGTGCCACAGGGGTCAGTACTGGGCCCCCTACTATTTGGTATATACTTCCCTGAAGTTCAGGTCAAAAATAAAGGGTTGTAGCTGACCATGTCTGCAGATGACTGCAAACTAGGTGTAATCATTGAATCCCCAAATTATATCAGTATACTCCAGGAGGGTCTCACACAGACCAACAACTGGTGTATTAGTCACAGTCTCAAACTGAAAGAAAAGAAATGCATCATCATTCCTTTTGGCACAAACAATGTTCCTACACACTATGAAATCAACAACAATACCCTAAGAACCCATAAAGTGGTAAGGGATCTTTGATCACAGGTAGACGTGACCTTAACTCTGACCACCACATGTCTACCATTGTAAGGAAAGTTTTCCATGTAGCTCACTTGATTAGTAAAGACATTGCCTCAAAAGCAAAAGATGTTAGAACCCCCTAGACATGGCATTTATTCGTCCCATAATTGAGTATAATGCCCCATTCAGTATATGCCATACTAAGCACCTGCAGCAATTGGAGATACCTCAGATGTTTCTAATAAAGATGATCAAGAGCCTCCAGCACATGCTTTACATGGACTGACTAAAGTCTCTGTCACTAAACTCCATATTGTGTAGACTTCATAGGGGGGACTTATGCCTGGCCTACAGAGCAACCCAAGACCCAAGTCTAATGAACTTACTGCACATCCGCAAATCATATGGGTTTAGGGTTACCTATTCTACAGACTTAAGTATGGCCTGTGGCATAAAAAGGACTTGATGGAGGGACAGACTTGTCTTCCAATGACTGCCACATCTTTGAAACAGGCTACCAGTTCATGTGAAACAGGGCACATCTATGACACTGTTCAAGAGGAACGTGGACGTGTGGATGGGCACCATAAATTCTTACCAGGGATAGTGCCCACAGCCCTCCTGGACATGGACAGACATCACTAAATGTACTACTATTACACCCTTTAACTTAAATGATGATACAGAAAAAGCTTTTTGTGACCACTGGGTGGCAGCGGCGCACCGCTGTGCAAGTGAGTGGGTCTCCATATTAATAGAGAGGGATACGCTTAAACAAATAAAACTTAAAGAAGATATTAAAAGTACCTTCTCAGATCTATCTCCCTTGCTTGTTCCCCCACAAATAGATCTGGTTTTGAGTGACTTAAACACTAAATTAAAAGAACTAGAGTGCATTTTGATCGAAAGGAAGAAAAACAAAATTAAAAGGGATTCTCATGATTATGAGTTCAAACTTTTCTTATGGAAAGCCAATGATAGAGGAGGTAAGAGAAACTACCGTTCATGTCAGAATGGAGGTTATAAGTGTGCATACACCGTTTCATTTGTTTCCTCAGACGGATTTACTAGTGGGGAGACAGTGATGAATCTTCATATCCAGCTCTCCCAAATGTTGAATGCCCAGAGACTATGCAGCAATTTCGGTGACAAGAAGATGAGCAGCCAAGAAACTGAATAGTAAGAAGAGGAATAGAAATTTTCAAGGACAGAACACTTACTATGAGAGAAATTCTAGACCTCATTTCAAACGAGGTAGATGGAATTAAGAGCTCCTCAGTAAGTGTGGACTATATACCCACTGTTTCTGAATGTTTTATTGTAAAGTTATCTGGATGAATGACAGTGAATGTAATGTTTTGAAGTTAGGTTTAAAATTTGTGCCCACAGTTATTCCTCGTTTGCACATTTTAAAGCAGGATATTTTTTGTTTGGTTAGAAAATTGGATTTGAAGTATTTTTTTTAATAGAAAAGATAGTTTACAATATTTTTTGGCCATGGAGAATATGAATTCCTTGGAAGATCATGATTCTGAAAATGAAAGCTTTACTTCTTGTGTTTCAAAAAATGGGAATGAAAGCTTTATTTCTTGTGTATCAGATATGGAAGATGTAAATGCTTACTGTTTATTGAATACACAAACCATTCCTTGTAATAGCTCCTTTATTCCTCCTTATATTGAGACAATAAAACAATTTTCTGTGATGTTGAATTTTCAAATTATGCAATTGTTTTGTGAGTTTGATAAATATAAGTATGTTTCATATAATTTAACCAAGTCTGAATGGAAGTCTCTGATTGGTTTAAGTCAAAGAAAGGATATTATAATTAAACCCTCAGGCAAAGGAAATAAAATAGTTATTTTACATCATATACAATATTCAACTATGTGTTATGAACCTCTTAGGAATAATGAATTAAGAAAATGTGATATTGCTGCTTAGCAGGGGTGGCTCGTGCTATAGGACTGCAGGACTGTAGCCCTCCAACCTGTAAAAAGAAAAAAAAAATGGCAAACATAAAATCAAAACAGGAAAAAAAAAACCCTCGCGAAAAAAAAAAAACCCTCCACGCATGCTCACAGCACAGATTTCTGAGTTGCAGGGCAGAGATGCCTTTCCTGTTAGGCAGTCTGGATAAGGGAAAAAGGCATCTGTGCCCTGCAACCTAGAATTCTGTGCGGTTGTCGTCATCCGCACACAGAGAAGACTGGACTGCATCACTCACAGGCTGGAGCCTTCAGCCTATCACAGGAAACAGAAACCAGCCACCAGCCAAACTGGAAACCAAAGGTAAGCTGTGTGTGGAAAGCAACCATGAGGGAAGCTGTACGTTGGACAGAGCGGTAAGTGTCATTTTATTCAGGGAAAGTGTAATATGTAATTTTATTCAGGTTAGCAGGGAAAGTGTAATTTTATTCAGGTTAGCAGGAAAAGTGTAATGTGTAATTTTGTAAGTGTAACTGTAATGTGTGTGTTAGCAGGGAAAGTGTAATAGAAGCTTTTAGCTGGGAAAGTGAGCTGCTGTTTGTTTTATGCTTTAGCCAGTGTGTGTGTGTGTGTGTGTGTGTGTGTGTGTGTGTGTGTGTGTGTGTAATGCACCAGTCACTATCTGCTGGTGGCTAGAGAAGTCAGGCTTGAACCCCATACCTTAAGTGCAGGTGGCAAGGGCCTGACTTCCCTACCCACCACCATTTGTAAATAAAAACAGATTTTTGCCTCATATTTGTTCTGTTCCTCATAAAATCTGTGATTTCTGAATGTTTGTTTTTCTTTGCAAAGTCAATAGTGCAGTGGTGCACTGGTAGCATTGTTGCCTGACAGCTACAAGTTCTCTGGTTTGAATCTTGGCTAGGGTGCCTTATGTGTGGAGTCTATATGTCTGGAATGTTTCTCCCTGCTCTGCTAAAAGTTGTTTTTTGTTCCAATTCAGACTTTCCTGGTTAACATGTTAAATAAAAATAACAGGCATTTGAATTTCAGACGTCATATTCTTCAGGAAGTACATGGTAACACAAAACCCTTTATTCTAGCAATTTTCTAAGTTTATAAGATTGGATAGTTGAAATTTGTCCCTATTTCTTTGACTGTATTCCCCCATTATTGGCTTCATCCAGGTTTTTTGTGCTAAGGTCGAGAGCTATGGCGAGAAATGAATTCACTGAATATGTTTGGGGGCTGTATTCCCCAATTACTGGCTTTGTCTAGGTGTCTTTTGCTAAGAGGTTGAAAGCTATGTTCACAAAACAGCTGCTTTGGCATAGTGGTATGTTTCTCTGACTGTTTTGCACAGGGTCCTGGGTTTAAGACTTGGCAGTAAAATGTATGGTGGTAACATGGCATCCTATTCTAGCAACTTTCCAACATTATACAAGCAATGTTTAAAATGAGTTCCTGGTTTTTGGGCTTTTGCCCCCCCCCCCAATAAATGTTGGCTTTTTCCAGATTTCTTGTGCTGCAAAGTTCAGAGATACAGCTGAGTGTCGAGTAGATTTTAGAAGGAGCTGAGAGCTGCAGGGGAACTAAAGTTTACCGCTGCTTGTGCTGAGTCTGCTTGTATTGTTAATAGCACAAAAAGGTAGTGTACTTTTGATGCAGAAGGTTGTGGGTTCTACTCCCACATTAGGTAGATGCATTGCTGATACTGTACTGTGTTGTAAAGGGAGGTGGATGCTGCAGTCCTTTTTGGCGAAGATACCTAGTAACAATGAACCTGTTGTCATCCATTCCCTATTGCAATACTACTGGCTTATTTTTTTAATGCAACATAGACAATTTATTCCTCAAGGGCAACAGGCACTTTACTTGTAGATGAAACAATGAGCCTCTTCATTAGTTACAGATTTCTTTAATGTGGGAATTATTTAGATGACTTTTACTACTTCAGAGATTGTGCATATTTACTGATACTGGTGAACTGTTATTGGTGGACTGTAGAATTTTGAGTAGACTTTTATGATGGAAATGTTCTGAATTAGGCAGTTGGTGCATGCATTTTGTTTCATTGTTTATTGGAAAAATGTTCAAAACTATAAATTTAAAATGGTCTCTAACAACTGTACTGTAATGTACTAGGAATATAATTTAATATAATCAGGAAGGTGTATCAAAGAGCATGTGTATGTTTCATGTGCAAGGGGCCTATGATTTGAAAACAGACCAAAGTTAATCTTTATCTTCCACTGGCAAAATGTATTTTCTTTGAATGTTGGTTTCAATGCTGCTTCAATGAATGAGAGTTTGAAGGGCAGAGAAGTTTTAATGCTAAGTATATTTTCATTGTGAGACTGCATTGCTTTGTTTAGCAGATATCTATTAAGTGTTTGTGTTGTAAAAATGTAAAATAAAACTTTCAAATGAAATCCAAATCATTGCAGCAGGAAAGCAGTATGCACATTACAGTGTTTATGGTAAATGGGGCGAAATAACCAAGGAATGGGACATTGGAATGGCTGCAGGGAGGTGGCTCCATTCGACCATGATTTTGTGACAGGGGAAGGGCAGCAAACTCAGACAGGCCTGGTTGAACTATACCTCTCAACTGTCCAGATTTTTGCAGAATGAATAGATCTTTGCTTCTTATTTTTTGGTTTGTTCCTCATAAAATTTGTGGTTTTCTTGCAAATCATTTAGGAATGAAGTCACTAAATAATGACAGACATTAAGTTTCAGACGTCATGACCTTCAGAAAAATGCATGCTAAAGCAAGACCTGTTATTCTATCAACAGTCTTAGGTTTATACAAGAGCAATGTTTAGTACTGTTTGTATGTATTGCTCCCCCCAATATATTTGGCCTTGTCCAGATTTCCTGCATTAAGAGGTTGAGAGGTACATGCAAATCGCTTTATAGAATTAGGAATATCCAAACCTCTCAACCGTCCCCAATTTTGGCTCAAAATGTTGCTTTCCTCCTAATAATCCCTCTGCAAAATAGCAATTTTGGAAGAAAACGTGGAGGGCTTACAATTATAAATAACTGTAATGGTCAGAGTTATAGATTACTTTTATTTCAGAAATGCATGTAGATTCTCTAATTTTGTCAGTTGCTCAAGTTAACAGTACTAATATTAAAAAGGTCTCCCTTCTTTGACAGGTTCCCAGCTGTATTGTGTGGCAATTTTATATTTTTGCATCACATTTTTGGTCCGTTTTTCATAAAATTGTGGTTTTCTGGCAAATTAGTGGCAAATCATTAATGACTGAAGTTAGAAAAATAATGGCAGACATTTGAGTTTCAGATTTCATACCCATCAGAAAATTCATACTAATGCAAGACCTACTACTATTTATTATCTTTCTAAGTTTATAAGAGCAATATTTACAAATTGTCCTTATTTTTGGACCTTTGTCCCACTTCTTTGTATGGCTTTGTCCAGATTTCTTGCTCTGAGGTTGAGAGGTATGAGTGTCAGAGCCATCACCATCAGCCAGAGACATTTCAAATTGTGACATACTTGTTGCACCCCACTCTCCCATGTAGTATCCAAGCAAGGCAAGGAGCAGCTATGCAGTGTAATTGTGTGGAGTATTCCCCAATCCAAGGTAGACACAAGTACGGCAGTGGCTTTTCATCTGTCCTTGATTTTTCAGAATGTTCTAGTTTTCTGTCATATTTTTATACTGTTTATTTATGCTTCTTCAGAAAATGCATGCTGTCACAGTGCCCTGTTGCTCTGTGTTTAAGTAGCAATGCTTTAATGACCATCAGGTAAGCTTGTCGGAGATTGTAAGATGCAAATAAGCTTTAATTAGCATACAGTTAAATAATTACCAACATTAAAAGCCTTTTTTGTTGTTGCCATGCAGAGAATATTTACATAACTAGATAACGTATAAGCCTTAGGTATTGAAATGCATATGACAGTATTTGTAATAAAAGGACAGGATTACAGTATTTTAAGAAGCTCATTACATTTGCTGGAAACTTGCAGTCATCTTTGCAGGCTTTACATGTAAACTAAACAGAATGCCAATCTATCATGTGTGGTCCATAACCTGTGCAGTAATCCTTTAAGCAATTTATCTTGAGCTTGATTCTAGTTTGCTGCTCATGTTTTACTTTCATCATGTCTTCCCCATGAAACAAGTACATAGTTGTTGTCAGGCAGCAGGTCTTTGTGGATAAGAAACATTTTTACAAGTGGGGGTATCACAGAGATTTCTACTTTCAGCATGTTACTTGGTAATTTTATAAAGCTGAATATAAATTATAATTGGAATTGCACTACAAGGAGAAGTGGTTTGAGTTGAGTGCTGCTTGTTATTTTTTAATACTTGATTTTGACTGGCATTTCAGTAATGTATTTAAAAAGTAATTTATTTTTTTCATGCCTCGCAACCTTTGTGTTTCCATCCAGAGACATGTAGCCAATGCTTTGAAATATTTTTTTCTTCTACACTTCATTTTGTCTTGATTGGACTCTCGTAATGACGGTTTGGCACCTAGGGCAGCGTATTTAATTAAAGTTCCAGTTGTTGTGGTTTTGAACATAGCCCCACCCCTTTCTAGTTGGCCACACCCCATTCCCATTGGCCCCACCCATTCAGCTGTCTTCTGCAGCCCCCCTTTAATTTGAAGTCATCAGCCACCACTGCTGCTTACAATGATGCTATACTGCAGTATAATGTGTTGTTGAAAAAGGGTGTAAGGTTAGGTTATTTAACTAAAGGAGATGTTGATAAAAAAATTGGTGTGGAGGGGTATAAATTATCTGCTTTTTACTGCTTGCTGAAATTGCATAAAAATATGGATAGTCCCCCAGGATGCCCGATTGTAAGAACATATAAGCATTTTTAAATAACATAGGTTTGCTTATACATGAATATTTAAAATCATATGTTATGAAGTTACAGTCCTACATTAGGGACTCATTTGATATTTTGAATAAAATACAAAGTATAAATTGGAATAAAGATATGTATTGTTTGGTTATGGATGTTAAAAGTCTTTACATCAGTATTAAACCTCAAGATGGTATCAAAGCTCTGAATTATTTTTTAGGAGACTCACCCTTGTTGAATTATATTGTAGAGCTTATGTATTTTTGTTTGTTAAATAACTACTTTATGTTTGATGGGTCTATATATCATCACTTATGAGAAATGGCCATGGGGGCATCTTTTGCCCCCATGTATGCTAACTTGTTCATAGCACTTTTTGAGCTGGAATATTTGTATAAGCATCAGTTTGTTAAACATCATGTTATTGCATATTATAGGTACATTGATGATTTAATTTTTATATGTGAAGGGGGAGAAATAAGGCTGGGAACTTTCGTCTTGACTTGGAACAGAATATTTATGGTTTAAGTTTTGATTATATACAATGTGGTACTAAGGTTAGTTTTCTGGATTTAGTGTTGGAAGGGGTGGATTGTGGAGGAATTAAAATGTCTGTCCACAGGAAATTTGTGGATAATACCCATTTTTTTTGCACGGGGCTAGTTTTCATCCCCAATATTTATTGGAATCCTTACCATATGGGGAATGTCTTCGCATGCATAGAATTTGTAGTGAATGGGATGATTTTGTGAAAGAAAGTAAGCATACTTTTCAGATGTTTATCAATAGAGGATATGATTATGACACAGTCAAAAAATCTTTATGTAAAGTTGTTGCATACAGACTGGGGAATACATTTATCCAACTGTAGAGCAAGTAATGGGTTAACAAGTGTGGAACAAAAAGAACAGCTGTATTTTGTTTCCATGTATAATAGTCTTAGTAAGAGAATAAGTAAGACATTGCATAATTGTTGGAAGTTTCTGATTCAGGATGCTGAATTAAAAATAATTATATCAAATTATCCTTCTATCTCATATAAAAGAGGAAAGAATCTTAAATAATTTTTAACGTCTAGTTATTTTATTACTCCCAGAGATGAGTTATATATCAGTCCTTCTTTGAAGGGCACACATCCTTGTGGGGGTTGTACTATATGTTCTCATATTGTTACAGGTTTTAACAAAATAAATGGAATTAATTTTTCACCAAGTAGTAATTTTTCTTGTAACAGTGAAGGCATTATATATGTCCTAAAATGTCCCTGTGATTTGTTTTACATCAGGGAAAGTAACAGAAAATTTAAGGCAAGAATGCAAGAATATATTAGGGACATAAAAAAGAATTAAGTTGAAAGTAATATTGCTATGCATTTTAAAACAAAACATAATAGTGATTATGCTTTATTGCAGTGTTGTGTTTTAGAACAAATTGTTATACAGACTGGGGAAATGTATGACATTAAGGATAAACCCCTTTGTAAAGAATCTGTTTATATTTTAAAATTTAATACAATGGTACCTCTGGGTTTAAATTTGGAGATTAATTGGAAACAATTATTGTGTAATTGAATAATTGATGTGTCTTATTTAATGATTGGATTATATAAACTGTGGTGCTTTTGTAGTATGTATTACTCCTGGAAGGCCGTGAGCCGAGGCGTTAGAGTGCTTAAGCTGCTATTTCATTAAATAAGATTTTTTCATCTTTATCATGGTCGGTTGTGGATTTCTTTTGCTGCTGTCCTTTGCAGAGTTGTTTTCCATACCAGTTCATGTGAAACAGAGCACCTCTATGACACTGTTCAAGAGAAACCTGGACAAGTGGATGGGGCACCGTAAATTTTTACCAGGGATAGTGCCCACAACAACCCTCCTGGAAATCAGTCATCACTAAATGTAATTTTGTGTATTAACTAGTATTTCTACAGTGTTACATTGGGTTGAAATGGCTAGGCTTAAAATGACCTCTGGGTCGATAGCCTAGTGATCTCCTATTATCCTGTGATCTTCCCCACTGTAAAACTAACCCATGAATATTCAAACACACACTCACCCCAAATGCCAAACTCTTCTGTATAAGTTTTGACAATACTGTGACTGCATGTATATCATCTCACTAAGCACATCATTTCATGTTGCTCTTTTCTGCTGTTATGCATTCAACTACCAGTGCAGTTGAAATCTTCCAACATCAGAAATAACTGTCAGCAGCCTATGCATATTAATCACTAAACAGACTGAAAGTGAAACGTGACCTAAGATAACTTCATAGCACTGCACCCCTCCCCTTCAGAAGGCTAAAGAGCACTTCAGCTGTTATATATCGGGTCTATGTTAAATATTCGAACATCCAAAATGTCGAACTTTACATGGTCGAGACCAAATGTTCAACAGTTAGATGTTCGAATATCAAATAAAAAAAAAGAAAAAAAGAGAGACACAGCTTAACAGTGTGAGCAGGGGGTCAAGCCCCTCTGCACACCCCATACCCCCCTACATAAATATACCAACTCCAAGACCGCACTTCAGTGCAGAAAAGGGAAATTCTCCCTATCTACACCATACAGTACTGCTGAAAGTCAATCTTTGAACACTTGAAATATCGAACATTTGGTCTCGACCATGTAACGTTTCGAAATTTTAAGTGTTCGAAGAATTGACATAGACCCTTATATATCTATGGGTTTGTTAGGTTTACTATCAAAATGTCGCCATTGCAAAAAAATCCCACTCAAAACACTGAAAATAAAGCACGAAAATAAAAATATAGAAAAGGCACAATGTCGAATCTGCTGAATGAATTCAGCAGATTCGACATTATTGTCAAACAGATCCCATGATGTCCGTGTAGGACCTCAGGTAAATGAAACTCCTACACCTCACATCAAGTTGTTGCAGGGGGGGCAAGCCCCCCTGCACCACTCCCTGCACTGTACACCGTACATTCGCTGCTATGAACTTTTGAACACAGAGATGTTCAGCAACATGGAAAATCGAACAGCCATCTTTTGATTTTATGTCTGTGGAGCATCTCATCATTTTGATAGTAATCTGTTTGTTATGAAATATTTTCTTTGAATGGTATGGAATCATTTGTAAAAGAAAAAGCTAAAACTAGCAAACCTGTAAGCCCAATTAATCACAATTCAAAAGTCTGCAAAATAATATAAAACAATTGTTTTTGTAGGTGGGAGGCTCTTCCCTAGTAGCCAGTCTTAATATATAACACCTACAATATGAAGCTTTAGAAACTTGAAGAAAATGAAAAAAAAAACTTTCCTGAATTCTAGAATTCATGTGAGCTCGAACACAGTAAAGTGTATACCAGCAGCGAAATGATATCAGAAAAAATAAAAAAACTTCAAGGCAGCATAAGTCAGCCATAAACCTTCCATAAAAAAATATTCTACAGACAAATCCAACAGCGACAGCAGACATCAAAAAAATTCTATACGTGTTTTCTATTCTATTCTATAATGAATGTCGAATGCACTCCCACTGAATACCAGCAACACAGAAATGGACAAATGCATGCGCAGACAGATGCACAAACACACACACACACACAAAAGTTTTTTGCCCCCCACAAAATGAATTAACCAAATCCGAGACTGCACAAAAGTGTGGAAGATGTGTGTATCCTACTACCCAGTAATGTGCAACCTCACACCGTTCAGTACACCCCAGGTTCAACCAGCATTCTGAGCTGGTACTATGAACCACCATCCCACCCCCATCGCTGTTCAAGTGAACAAGTGAAGAGGAAAAAGAAAAGCAAGCATTTCACTATATTACAGCTTTACTCTACAGCCTCTCTCTGTTCCCTGAAACTGAAAAAAAAAAAAAAAACACTGATCTTCCTTCTACAAGCACACCAACCAGGTGGCCAGATTTATGACACCCCTCCCTCCACAACCATTCAGATCCCATTTCTGTGCCCTGCCCCAAACCTCCTTCAGCTAATTTTAATAAAACAATGCCTTATTTTCAAACTGTAGCAAACAGTTGCTACAGTTTATACCCTGCCTGCACAGAATGCTACGGTGCTCATGTTTTAGTTAAAAAAAATCTTCTTTTTAAACTGTAACAATCAGTTGATACAGTTTATAACCAGCCTGCATGGAGCACTACAGCACTCAGGTTTGATTGCGAATGCAATACTGACTTTTAAAAGCCAGTATTGCATTAAAGAGAGATTTGGATCAGCTGATGGCTGGTCATACACCCCCAACACTTTGCACAATTGTCTCTCCCCCACCCCCCAGTTACACTAGTGCACACCCCTGCTACTTAAATATGCCAACTCCGAGATCTAGCAACAGTGGAGAAAGTAAATACCCATATGTAAGTGTAAATATATATATATATATATATATATATATATATATATATATATAAAAAACATACATCATCTACATACACAGATATGTATATCCATCCATCTATTCCTACACAACCCCTTTGTACTATATATAAAAAAATAAATAAATAAATATATATATATATATATATATATATATATATATATATGTGTGTGTGTGTGTGTGTGTGTGTGTGTGTGTATATATATACATGCATACACACACACTGGGGGGAATTCAGTAAAGCCTACATGGAGTGATTTTCTGTGGAGGTATAGTGCCATGGCCCCAACACAGAAACCGGCAGCAGAGCAATCCAGTAAACAGAGCAGAGGGGCGTACACGTGTGTGCGGACATGGAAGTGTCTGTGGAATGCAAATCACCTCATAAGCAGGTGAAATCCATGCAAATGAGGGTGATTTGCAATCCAATAAGCATAAAGGTACCCATGTAGGAGCCGTGTTGGTATCAGAAATGTACAGGTAAAATAACCGTGGACAGAAATGTAAAAATTAAACAGGGGCTGTAAAAGCCCAAAAAAGTTTGGATATTGCAATGTAGGCATGGAAATGCCCAAAACTATGCTCAGTGAATCCAAAATGCAATGCAAATCATTATAAAATATAATTTATTTTTTAATACATATATTACATTTGTGTGGCATGCAGCAACGAGCAAACATACTGTTATGCAAAAAAAAAATATTAAAATGTTGAAAAATTGAAAATAAGACATTTGCAAAAATAATGTATTATAGTGCCCTGTATGCAGAGTATACAATGGCAGGTTTCAGTGGTTGCTAAGGAGGCAGGCCCTGGAGTAGTGAAGTATCCATGGTATATGCAAGGATCTGTATGCAAATGAGCTGTCGTTACTGAATAGCAGTCATGGGCCACTGTGTCCACAGATAAAACCTGTGTAGGCAAGAACTGTGTTGGTGTTAGTAGAACAAGTAGCTGACATCAAAAGGGGGTGTGTCACTCTAGGTTGAAGCAGACTGAAGCTCAGCAGGGCTCGTTTGTGCTCATCTAAGCACAACTAAGTGGGGGGGGATGGGGCTCGTTTGTGCTCATCTAAGCACAACTAAGTGGGGGGGGGGATGGCCAGTGCTGCTAAGCTGTGTTTAGCTCAGTGGTGCAATGTTTAACTGGTTTAAGCTAAATTGAGCATGCCTGTGCATGGGGATGTGTCTAAACTGCTGAGCACTGTTTATACTAGTGCCACAGGTTTGCATGCCACATTGCGTAGCAGGGAAAGGAATTAAAAAAAGGAAATAACCTGGGAAAGCCAATCAAGTTTAAATGACTGATAAGACCTGTTCCACTGACACTGGGCCATTCAAAACCTTCAGTGATAAACCTGGCAGGTGGAATGCATCATAGTCAGCCAATCACACAGGCTGCATCTGCAGCACACCAGTATAAAGTATGCCTACACCCTTTAATCTGATTTTTCCCACATACTCTGCACCATTGGAGTACAGACTAGAGAATTTTAACTGACAAAATGATAGGGGCTGCTGCTGCTCTGCTACATCTCTATGCACTACAGGCTGAGTAGTTATCATGCACCCCTGAGTTGCACACAACAGCATGCATGTGTTATAGCAGATGGCATGCACCTTACACAATTATAGTGATGGTTAGCATACATACCTGTATTGCACCATTTGTGTTAGTAGCTTATGCCCCATACCTGCAACAAAATGCATGCACTTTGCACCATTGCACCACACTGCCATGGTGGGTGCAACATACACCACATGTTAACAGACCATTGCTGACCTTTGTACATCTGCTATTGATGCTTTGTGTTGACCACCACCCCTATGTGTGAGGACATGAGCAGAAGGGTATGTCGACTGAATACTATTTTTGCCTGAGCCCTAGCTTGCATATCTCCCTCAAAGCAGTGCATGTCTGTTCAACATTATTCTGCCTACCTCTGAGTTGAGTCTACAGACATTGTGCATGTGACAGTACACACATGTTTGACATGGCTGTCCATACTTTGCAATAGTGCCACAGACCAGCACAGGTTTACAGTATACCAGCCTGATGTGTGGCGTATGACCTTGCCAATCACATGTAGTATGACATGTCTTCCGCTGATGTATTGAATGACATGCATACATGTGTAACACAATGGTGTCCTTTCCAATCTACAGTACGGTAATGGTGTCCCAATGCAGGGGCGTGTTATACTAACATGGGCCTTCAGCTGACGCAATGTTGTCTGTCCACCCTACAAATATGCAGTGACATACTGCACATTGAGCTGATGTGCATAGCCATTGCAGGGCATCATGTGGCTTCACTATTACTATACAGTGTGAGTTACTGACACAGTTCATAGCCATGACTGTGTTCACATACAATACATATCTAATGTGGAATTTGACCCACGTCACTGAGGTGTATACACACTAAACTCTAATGTGGAATGTATGGCACAGGTCACAAAACAGTATACAGATGACACCCTTGAACATCTGCAATGATATTACTGATGGCTGGCAACTATGCCCACACATGGCTATCTTAACAGTACTCTATGCCCCACATGCCATCTGTGTACCTCACACACATGAGGAGCAGGCATGACAGTGATGTCTGACACCAGCAAGGTGAATGTACTGTATCTGTGGCCTGATGTGGTTGTATGTGTATGTTGTGCACCACATGTATGTATTTGGATACTGTATAGGTGAATGTTTTCATGTTGTGATACACTCAAGATGTTCAAGACATGTTATGTGGTGGTTTCATGTTATGCCTACACAAGCTGAGCACAGGCCTGTATGATGTTTAGTGTTTCACATCTGCAATTTCACCATTACACAAAGGCCATAGTTGTATTGTGTTGAGCCAATGTACAACAGGGTGTACATATATGTACATCACTTCTACTGTGTGTGTTGCTTCATGTCTCTGGCCATCCTCCATGGCCATGTGTACACATGTTCTGTCCAATGGTTGTGATGGCCATCTATTTCACATATCAGTGTTATCCCGTATGATATATACCCATAGATGTCATATGCTCCACTGAGGACAGGGTTATGCAGACAAAGGGTGGTATGTATGGGATGTGAGACATCATGTTTTGCAGGATAGTTGAGCAGTGTTGCAGTCAGCCCACTACATGTCATGGGCATGTCAGATAGCACATGACAACGTGTGACATTCATAGCAAGGGTATAATCCACAAGGGTGTATCCTGTTGGCCATTCATACTCCAGCTCCAACACATTTAGAGTGTGTGCACACATACGCTTTCTGTATAGTACTGTTTGTATTCTCAACATGTGTAATGCTGATATGTAGTACCTGTCCCTACAATGAAACACACCTCCACCATTGTATTCACAGTTGTCCACACATCTGGAAATGACAGTTTGGAATGTTTAGTGTAGGTGTTTCATATAGTCTTCAATTGTTTCACATGGGTAACCACTGTGATGCATTGCAGGTCTGACCAGTGTCTATTAACAGGACCACCATACATTATGAGTAAGTGTGTTATGGCAGATAGCATGCAATTAATATGATCTGTGCATTATCAAGCCTGATAAATAATAAATAATAATCTCACCTGACACAGGCTGCTGTCACTGTAAAATGCCAAATGTACCTAAACAGGAGTGCCACAGCAGTAAGATCATTATCCACACCTGTGTGATAGCTACAGGGTAAAAATGTCCATGTTAGCACATAAGCCAGTACAATACACTATACTATGGAGTATGCACATCTGTGCATACATAGAGTAACAGACCATAGTATGTGGCATGTGTTCATACATGCCTTGCATATGATGTTACATTACATATTGTACAGTAACACATGTAACTATGTGAAATATAGTTGTGTTATATGTGCAGTACTGACTTACCAGGCAACTCCAGGCTCGGTGGTTGAGAGACACCCACCTCCACAATACTAGCTAAAGCTTGTGGATGGAAGTCTGCAGGTGTCCCCATGTTGGCCAGTAGCTCTTCTGTACATGTGAGTGGGGGCTGGTGAGTGGCTCCCCACCTGTTGCACCTTGTTCCCTGGCGATTGCATTAGCACTCTGTTTCACCCATCTTATGAGGTCAGTGCAGTGTCGGCGCACCTGCTGATAGGTGTGATTGTGACCACCAACATCATTTACCCTCCTGCAGAGTTTCTCCCACAGGGCATCCTGCTGCTGTACATCCTGTGGCACATGGCTGAAGAGTGTTGAATGGTTGTCGAGAAGTTATGGGATGAGGATGTCATCCTCCAAGTGGGTGTACATCGGCAGCCTGCTACATAGCATACCTGGAAGACATAATGATGGAGACAGGTCACAGTAACTCACAGAGTAGAACAGAAGTACAGCTGAATATACATGTGTATCACATTTATTAAGATTACAAATAAGTCTTTGCAAATCTACATGACACTAACACCACTGACATGTTTAAGTCACACACATTTGACACTTACTGGTGATGCAATGTTATCACAAAATATGTGTGTGTCATGTGATGACATTACTCATACTCCATGTGAATGTTGTCTTGACGTGGGCATGTCTGTTTGCCTGTACTGATGTCTTTACCTATCAGCACATGCCTGGATGTGTTCACATTAATGCAATCCACCTTAATGCTGTGTATATGTCACATATATAATCATACATAGCCATTAGGGACATGACCCGTGACCCTGCAGACTTGCAAGCATGTATGTGTTTTGCCATATACATCTACATGGCACTGTACAGTTGTGTAGCATCCTGCCATGTATTGCCTGTGTTGCACATGTGTAACACAAGGGACAATATCTAGCCTGATGGTATTTGCAGGGTTGGATATCAACTATAGCATGTATGGTCACTTTGAACTAGTAGGCTATATGCCCTGGGCCATTTATGAACCTAGGCAGACAGGTTACCTAGCTGTAGGCAACAGATAGGTAAGTTTCAGTGGCCAGTTCAAGCAGTGCCATAGAACTGATCCACAGGGTTACTGATATAATTGGCATGCGGTCATCACACTATGTCACAGAGAGGGGTGATGTGCAGCTTCACTGGACAGGGATGCATAGTATGGCAACAGTATGTTAAGTGTATGGGACAGAGATCTGTCAGGCATGTTGTGATCCTTGTACTAGAAAGGTGGATGTCCATGAAGTATGTGTTTATTTGCGATCAGGATGTGTTAAGTGTAGCATGTCCAACATCTCTGGGTTGGACATGGCTTTATTCAGGATAGGCTGCATGCTACATAGTGGAGCTAGGGATTTGGAAGGGCAGTGTAGGCCATCTACACATGGGCAATAACCCTTAAAGAAAATATGTGATATAGTATGGGTCACATGAGTGTTGGTATGGCTAAACAGTTATCTCTATATTTATGGATGACACCCTGTCATGATTAGGGGTGCAACATATGACTACCTGACTAGTGTGGTGAAGTAACTATCAAAGGAAAGACTACTGTCGAGCTACATCCCATACACACACAGTTGCCATTATGTTGACCGCTGCCTAGGTGGTAGTTCATGGGTACAGAGTTTTTAACATAGGGGATGACAATGCAATACTTAGCAGTCAGATTGTGGCCATACGTCACACACCACACACCTGACACACGCAGGCCCTTCTGTATGTTGAACGCATCACACATTGAGTCAACTATTGCTCCTAGTTCATAGTAATTTACAAACATCAATAGGCAGATGCCTTCTGTGTTAGTCTGTGTGGTAGAGATAACAAAGAGGGGGAGTACCATGAATGAACCCTGTATTACAATGGCTGGCACTGGTTTGATGTGCATGTATTAGTCAGACACCTTCTGTTGTGTTGGTTCTGCCAGTAGTCCATTTGGCAACCACTCTTGTGACATAGGAATATACAGATAGTTTACTCAGTGTAGCTGAAACACAGTATGGGTGATGGTGCCCTACAACCTGGCAAGGTCAGGATATGCAGTGTGAATCAACCCTACTGTCATCTACATCTGTACTGAGTACATCAACTACATTGATCACGGTTCATGGCCTTACAGACCAGACTCAGCAGGGCAGTTGTGCACTATTTCCCTTTATCAATGGTCTCCCCCTTTGTGGGGTGTGATAACTGTTGCTGTGCACCCATTCAGTGTGTACACAGCCTGACATGGAGCTATGATTGAACATGATGGGTATGTGGATAGCTGATTGTTTTTACATTTGTGTAGGATACACCCTGGGATGTTGACAGGTCCCACGAAAGCTGTATGTATGGCTTTAAAGAGTACAGCTTGTACCTGCATAGTTGTTATTACAGGGGCCCTGTAGTATACATGGATATATAACTAAGTGTACCTGTTGGCAGGGTGGGAGTGGGTTTAGGTTCTCCAAGACCCTATCTGGATGAACAGGTGCTATTTCTGTAGGTGCAGTACTTCCCATGCCATAGTGCTGTGCAGCATGGCAGGTCTTGTTGTTGCCATTATGATTAATGACACAGCTATAGAATGCTCTGTGCTTGGCCTCATAATATGTGGCTGATTAGTTTCACAGTAGCTTTGTGTGGTTTTATATGGTGCATCTGCATCTTACTGAGGCTGACCAGGGATCACCTACACTCATGTGTGTTCACTCTTGCAACAGTTACTGCCTTCTGTGGTACAGTTTAAAGCATGGTACCACCAGTTTGCCTTCTTGTATCACTGCACGTATGTGACTGTTTAAGGTTCATTTGTGTAGGATTCAGCAGTTGCACATGTATTGTCTATCTGCATGGGTGTTATGACAGTCACCACTTTCTTAGGAAACATAACATTGGCATTGGAGACTGACTATGTGTAACATACTGTTAGCCCTGTTTGTGTGACTACTGTGATCCAGGTCATTGGGGTTGATGGAATCCAACATGGACTGAGCATAGGTGTTGGTACATGAGGCGTCTTCCCAGTTCATAATGGAATAGTTGAGAGTAGCTATTATTATGGTTTTCTGTCTCAGATCTAATCTTCCCCATTACAGCACATTATGACAGTTGGGAAATCCGCGGCATGGTGGGTGATCTGTCGCAAGGTGCAATTTGAATTCCACTTTGGCACAAAGGTAGTTGCTCAGCATAATGCATCTGAAGTTATGCAAGGGCAACTAGAGTGGGAGTGTGCATATCCTTCAGGAATATGGACATACCTGCGGCTGGGATGTGTTATTACATGGTCATGCAGGTGTGCTCTCTGGAGCATTGAAACATGTCTCAGCCACTTCACAGATATGTTCTCCATGTTAGGGATTGAAATATATGTGTCCATATAGTGTTTCTGACATGTATCATTGTGTAGCGAGACCCTCCGTTTATTGCTTGTCTCTCCCTGTAACAGCAGTGGACCTTCACTTGAACTGTGCATAATGAAGGTACTATAGGGGAAGCTTGGGCCCTAGGCAGTATCCAGATTCCCAGGGATGACAGGTGCAGGCCCTGTCTGGCAAAGCATCATGGGCTGTCAACCATGTTATCCCAGGCAGATACTGGATACCCTTTGACTTGCACCACTACATTAAACAATTGTAGAATACAATCCTTTTGTCCCTGTACTGCAGTATCATTCTGGCCAATGGCATAATGCTACCCAGGCCTTGGGACATACCTGCATGGGCTACAAGACCTGACAGTTCCTACATGTGTTTCCATGCAGTCCAGGCTAATGCATCACAGGTCCTGCACAACAACATGGAATATGCCAGAGCCATGTGTATAGTTCAAAAGGTCTGACTGTATGGGTATGTGGCTAATCATGGCAGACAGGCAACTGACAGTATGTATGCCCTCATATAGGTTGGTGTGTAACATAGTGCTAGAGTTTGCATTCACAAATGAGCATTGTTGGGCATGTTTCTGGCCACGTGTTCTGAGGTGTGGTACAATTATGCAAACTATGCCTGACAGTTTGTGTATTTCGTTCCAGCTTGGGAGGTCACTTGCTTGGCCAGATACTTAGAAGCATGTGTGAATGTGTGTGATTTCTGGTAGTGTGTGTGGGTGTCCTTACTGTGTTCTGGTAAGGATATCTGTTGGTTGTGATGATGAGATTAATGTGTTAACCTACACCTCATGACTGTCCAGTCCAGTTATGGCTGTAGACTGGGCTGCCTTCCAGCTTACCCATGTAGCTGCATCCCAAACAATGTGTGGGGTGCGGTATTAGGTGGGTTTGGCAGTGTACATGACATAGAGATTACATTCCCCCAGGATGGCCACATACACAAAGCTGACATTAATAAACACCAGTAGCTGACTAGTGGACATGTCTGTATGAGCATTCAGTACTACAAGTATCAAGTACTGTATTTAGTTTACTTATTGCTTATGAAGATGTTTTAGACAGTGATGCTCACATGTAAATATTTGTGTTATGGACATGACAGCACTGGCTATTACAGAAGCATTGTAGCTGCCTTTAGCAGCAATCCTCCTCTTAGAAGCACATCACATCCTGTTAGTTGATTACAGATGATGCAAGTGTCTACAGGTCTGTTTCCTTCTCTTTGCATATACATACATATCCACCAGGACCATGAGCTGTGTTGGGCACAGGCACCCACTCTCCAAACAGAGTCATGTATCAATAGACTCTGAGGCCACTATCAACATGATCAGGATATAATCAGATAGTGCAAGCCATCACCTATGAAGTGGCTATTACACATGGGCAGCAGTCTCTTACATCTTACACTCCTACTGCAGATGTTACACTGGAGTTAAAGATGATATGCAAACTGTTTCATTACCAGTACTGTGCACTACCTTACATACAGGATGTGCAAGCTGCTGTTAAGTTGGCAATGAGAGGTAAGGCTACACAAACCTGGTAGTTCAACCAGTGTGGCTTGACTCCAATATCCATGCTATGTAGGTGTGCACATAGCCATTTGGCCCAGCACTGTAACAAGGGTCACTACACATTTGCATAACATGTACACATGCACAGCTGTTATTGCTTGCAAACAATACTAGAGAGGTCCAGCCCTGTAACAAGGGTCACTACACATTTGCATAACATGTACACATGCACAGCTGTTATTGCTTGCAAACAATACTAGAGAGGTCCAGCCCTGTAACAAGGGTCACTACACATTTGCATAACATGTACACATGCACAGCTGTTATTGCTTGCAAACGATACTAGAGAGGTCCAGCCCTGTAACAAGGGTCACTACACATTTGCATAACATGTACACATGCACAGCTTTTTTTGCTTGCAAAAGATACTAGAGAGGTCCAGCCCTGTAACAAGGGTCACTACACATTTGCATAACATGTACACATGCACAGCTGTTATTGCTTGCAAATGATACTAGAGAGGTCCAGCCCTGTAACAAGGGTCACTACACATCTGCATAACATGTACACATGCACAGCTGTTACTGCTTGCAAACGATACTAGAGAGGTGGATATTGCATGTGTTATGTGCATGGATAGTTACCTACCTCTTCCAATTATCTTTGCTATCATGCTGCTAAACTGTCAGATGAATATAAGTGATATGTATCCTGTTATTGAATATTGTAATTGCCAATAGACATAACTACTGTTTGCATAGTATAACAGAACTGCTATGTTGAACAAAATACAGATCTGCCTAAAATACTGTATGTACATTACACAATTATTGGCACAATATCCCATAATGCAAACCATATTTGCACAGTAAGCCAAGCTTTGACATGTTCATCTTACTTATACACCCATACATGTGTCGACTGTTACAATATATCAGCATGTACTATCCCCTGTTATAGCAGATACTTGTTGGATCAATCCTGACACTGACAGTCGCCGGAAGCGAATTGGTGAGTTCCAAGCCTATATCATCCCTTGTGGTGTATGAGGAGTATGCATTGTGACCTAAAGCAGTACACACATAGAATACTACAAGCATTAATACTGCTCAACATTACATCACTACAAGATAGCTATTTCCACTATATGCACTGATTACACTGTAATTCTTACAGAACAGGTACTACATACACAGACATACTGCATGTTATACATACCTTCTTAGTAATTGGAGGTGTTATTGACGAGTATAATACTTGTTTTCAGTTCGTCTTTCAGTATTTTGTACTGTCCTACAGGTAGATACAGATGGTTTGAATATGTGACAAAGCAACCTTTTATAGATACAGATCAGTAACACTTGCTATCCCGATAACCAATTGGTGTTCCTAAGTAGCTAATTACATGCGCATCAGCTGCACTGCTACTGCCTTAGCCAATACCATGGTACAATTGAGTACTCCACTTGGGCGTTGTCCCTTTGCCTTACTTGTGAGGAAGACAGCCTTGAAGCATTGTTTGGAATCTATTGCAACAGCTGTATGGAGACGAACAGCAATATATTGTGTGTAATACCTAGAGGATTTGGTCTAAATGTGAGCACTGCTGTTATATTTCTGAACATTGCTACTTGTGCAGGTTTTGTCTGTACCTAATACTTCTGCATATGTTTCAGTCTGGCCAGGTTGTTTAACCAGCTTAAGGCTGCATAGCTATGCATATAATTTTAGGGGGTTTATAGTGTGCCTACCAGACATATTTAGTTTGGTGTTAATGGGTATCATACTGTGCTGATAATCAGTACTCGGTAACACTTCCTGGTGTATGAACCTTTCAACCCTCTGAAACGGGATTCGTTCATACAAACCCTGTAACATCAGTTGCTGTTCAATTGTATAACAGCAACTATTTCACATAGGACCATGTTAGTGTGTCTGTGTACAGGTATGTTAAGGTTTCAGCAGATTTTGTACAGTAGTTGAATAATTGGTTATGGTATGACAGTATGTATTGATGTAATTATTTTGGTTGTGGGTAGATGATGGTGAGTGTACATAGCACATGCAGGTGTGACGGAACTCCTTTTATACAATGTCTATATGTGTGTAGGTGTTCTTTCCCTATGTGAACACCAATCCCTTAGTGAACTAATACTATGGTAATTGCAGGCTGATTCATTAAGGCACTGTTAAATGCTTCCTGTATAGCATGCAGGTACTTTTAGTCTTTGAATCCTTTTGGCAATACATCGGAATGTAATAAAGTTTTGCAAAATGAAAGCTGTCTATGTATTTCTGTCATGGATATTTGTAGTCATTGCAGTTGTGTTGGTGACTGTATCCATAGAACATATTTGTAATAGTGTATTGGCATATACTCTTTATATGTTATGTTCATATTGTTTGGGGGGGGTGGAATGTGTGATTGCTATTGTCCATGTTATACTCAGATATGAACACTTCGGATGCTGTACACACATGTATGTGTGTGTGTGTGTGTATATATATATATATATATATATATATATATATATATATATGTATATATATATATATATATATATATATATATATATATATATATATATATATATATATATATATATATATGTGTGTGTGTGTGTGTGTGTGTGTGTATGCATATAGATATATAGATATTATTGCATATGTTTATCTGTACCTCCATAGATGTGTAGATGTTTTTAACCTATCTATATATCTACATATATATATGTAAATCTGTATATATCGACATGTCTCTATGTATATCTCTCTCTCTCTGTATATATATATATATATATATATATATATATATATATATATATATATATATATATATAGAATACACCTTTCATTGGGTACATGGCGGGTCGTCCTATTTCAACACATTCCTCCTTTTTGTGTTTTAACCAGTCTGCATACACAACTGGGATAGGTACATCTCAGGTAGCTTAGTGTTTGGTTACTCTAAGGATGGAGTAGATGGTTGCAGGTTCTAATCTTGGAAGATGTTATTATTTTACCTCTCAGAGTTGGCACTGGTAGGGAAAGTGTGAATAACGCACATTTAAGTGGCTGTAAGCAGGTTTGCCTGTGGTCTGTGCGACGTTAAGCAAAGGTTAAACATGTGAAGCGCTTCTCCATTTACCATGTTTCAGCTCCTCTTTCCGTCGTGCAAACCCATGCAAACTCACTTACAACTGCTTAAGAGTGCGTTAATCTACCTGCATCCAACAGCCCTTATTCTGGCCCTCAAAATAACTTAACAGCCCTTGAACCCGGGACCATGAACACCACCGTCACTGACTTTACCACTAAGGCATCTGAGATATGTACAAATGTGATGGTGTTTAGAATATATATTTTACTACAGGCATTCCTCACTACTGAAAACAAATGTGACAGTCAGTTGGTGTACATATGTCTGATACATGCTAATGTTCATATGTTTGTGAAATTAGGTGTTGCAATGTGACATGACAGGGTGCATTATGAATGAGAAAGGTTCTTGTTTTGTGTCCTTTTTATATTGTCCCCATACTCCATGTATACCTCTCCAGTTCACTTATTGAACATTGGACCCAAGCCCTCCTTGATGCATGATTTCATTACCCATCATTCCTCCCCCACCCCAATCTTCACATACACAACAACCATCCCTTCTATGGTGAATTAGGTTAATATTAATAGTTATAATACCAGAGGTGCATGTGTTTTGTGTACACTTCAATTCCTTTGGAGTGCTTCTGTGACACGAAGTTTGTTCATAGATGTTTATATATATGGCTATTGATGTAACTGTATAATATATATATATATATATATATATATATATATATATATGTGTGTGTGTGTGTGTGTGTGTGTGTGTGTGTGTGTTGCAGACATCACTGACATGTATATATATATATATATATATATATATATATATATATATATATATATATATATATATATATTTCACATTAATTTGTAACAGTAATACATATGTAGACTTGAATGTGTTGGTTCACAAACTATAGTACATTACAATGTACTGTACATATGTACACAAAGTGACTGTCCCATTTATGATCATTACAGTAGAATGGATATGGTATAAGGTGTAGTCTAAAGAGCATGACACATGTATACACCTCAGATGGCTTAGTGTTAAGCCCCATGACTATAGTGTGGATGGTCCAGGATTCAACACCTGTGATGCTTTAAAAATGTTTTTTACTCCAGAATAAGGCTCATTTAAGCAGTTGTAAGCATGTTTAAAAGTGTTTGTGTGACATTATAGCAGCAGTTAAACACAGTTAAACAAACTTTGTAACATATAACCTGTGCGCGCAAACACGGCCACATCCTCTAACTACTCAGGATATATGCATGTCAGTGAAGTAACATCTCATTATGTGCTTACATAACATTACATTATCTGTTGACTTTACTCTCCAGCACACATGGGTTTATATGGGTGTCTTGAATGTTTATTATACAGACGATTACTACCTATATATGCAAGCTGTGGTTAAGGTATACTTTTGAACATGATAAGCATCCCTGTCTTTATTGGGATTGGGACCTTGAATGCACAGATACTATGGAGATGCTGTAACCATTACACTGTTGACATTAATGTTGCTTCTTCCTATTTCCTATTTAGATGATTTCTATGTATAAGCTAGGCTAAGCAAAGGGCAGAGGTCCTCAAACCCACTGAGCTTCACTTACTCTTTAAATAACAACATATAATAAATGTACTGTGAGACAATACATTACATTCCTAACTACATTAGGCATAGCCCCTCACTGACACACTTCAAGGGAAACTTTGTTGTGTGAATGGGTAACAGAATATGCACCCCTGGGATCATGTTTCCCAGAACCATACAGCCAGAGGGAGGTGGAGCCTGTCCAGTTTGATAGCTGCGCGAGACATGTTGGGGAAATTGAATGGTGTTGAATTGCCACATTAACATGCTCTCTTTAGATCACTATGTGCCCCTGTCACCCTCCACCACCACAGTCTTCAACAGCTTCCAGCAACTCTGCCTGGAATTGCTTCATTGGCTATGCTTTGGAATACTGGCCAAGGCTATTGGCACCCCCATGGTGCCTTATTTAGGAGAATCTCGAAGGTGAATACCAGCTCTGTAAACACCACAATAGCTGAATCAATGAGAGTTATGCTACTCAACACCAGGGGTTGTGATCACAACATGCATGCACTCACAGCACTCCTCAGGATGGACAACATCAACATCTGTACAGTAACTGAGATCTGTCTTAAGGCTCCTGAGAGCACACCAGCACTACCAGACTACAACCCATACCACACATTTCAGCCACAGAACATGGACTGACACAGACATGGAGGGGGTGTATCCATATTCATCAGGGATAACTACACCTCCAGGTTAGTGGGGCAGCATGATACCTCTGAGATCATCCATGTATAGCTAACATCAGCCACAACTGCTATGTAAACTGTGGCCAGCTACGGATGACCCTCCATGACCCAGGACCACCACTCCACCTACCTGGAGACAGTGGAGAACATGACAGTCCTGAAGCACACCCTGGCATTGGTCGATGTCAACTACCATACCATTAACTGGGAAACTTACTCCAGTACTCACTTCTAGGCCCAGCGCTTCCTGGAATTTATCACCTCATATGCCCTGTATCAGGTGGTAACGTCCCTAACAAGGGGTGGAAACATACTAAAAGTGGTCATCACCAACATGGGCAACAGGTGCACCACAGCGGAGGTTAACCAGTCACTGGTTAGATCTGACCATGAACTATTCACTGTTTCCAGTCCCAAGCATCTCCCCCACCCACGTATACCACAGTGTATACCTTTCCTTCAGCTAACTTTACACTACTAGTGACAGGGGTGGGGGGTTTTGCAGCCCCCACGCTAAGGGGAAACACTGCTCAAGATGCAGACACATTTACAAATGTAATCTATAAGCACCTACATGGATGTATGGATCATGCCATCACTGGTAAACCAAGACTCACTCCTCCTAGACAAGGACTTCAGTCTGGTGGACCTCTACAATAAACAGGCTATACTACAGAAGTAGGACAGTGTTCCAGACATATAGCAGATCTCATGAAGGGCAGACATCTGTGACCACTATTAGTATGATATGTAGGTCCCTCATGACATCATCCAAGGCTAACATCAACAGGAAAATGCGCAAGGATTCGAAAGATAACCACAAAGCCTTCTTTGGCTATGTCAAGGATCTAAGTGGTGGCACACAGATTTGCACTGTGCCGGTGAAATATAGCACAAAATATGCTTACCCTACTGATATCACCAACATCCTTGCAGATACATTCAGTGCATACTTCACCCCCCTAAAGAGCCCACAACACTACCTGAAAGGTACAGTATCCCACACATCAGAGACACACAGGTGGAAATGGCCCTCTCTAACAGCAGAACACAGCATCAATGGAGGCAGATTTTGTCCCAGACTGCATCTTGCAGACTGTACAAGACAACCTAGCCCTCCCCACCTAATTAAGCTTTCCAACCTCAGCCTCTCCACAGGCTACATGCCCATACAATGGTGCGTGGCAATGGTTATTCCACTCCATCAAGGTGGAATCACATCTGACCATGGTAACTACCACCCCATAAGCCTGACTAGCCTGGTCTGCAATGGTATGGATTGCATCCTCATGGCACTCATTGGCAAAGACATTGGTAACCTCCGAACATGTGACCCAAACCAGGTCAGCTTGACTGAGTGCAGTTCATGCCTTCTGAACCTGTTTGACGTCTTACATAAAGTCACCAAGACATTAGATGATGGGAGAGGTGGTTCACACATACTACCTGGACCTTGCCAAGGCTTTTGACACCATGCCCCACTCAGGTATTATTGATAAACACACCAGCCTGTACATACATCCATACATCACAGGTTGGGTTCCCAATGGGCTTACACACAGAACCCACATGGTACGACTAGCAGTCTCCAGATCCAACTCTTGACCAGTCATGACTGGTGTCCCACAGGACTCAGTCCTGGGAGCACTACTGTTTGGCATATACTTCTCAGAGGTACAGGCAAACACAGGTGGACTACGGCAGACCATGTTTGGCAATGACTGTGAACTGAGAGCCATGACTGATAGTCCAGCTGACACAGACATCCCTCAAGGGGCCTCACAGAGACTGACACAGGGTGTCAATGTCATGGCCTCCAGCCAAGTGCCACTAACTGCATGGTCATTCCATTGTGGAATATTAAGCACTCACATATTAACACATAAGTGGTGGCCACTTTAATATGGACGAGGTAATGGGGGTATCTGGGGACTAAGGTAGATAGTGATCTCCCCTTTGACAATCATATCACCAAAGCAGTTAGGATAGCCTTCTATGTAGGCCATCTGATTACTAAAGGGTTCCCATCTAGACATACTGGGGTTATAGTGCCCCTTTACTCATCACTCCTCAGTCCCATCATAGGGTATAATAACCCATTTGGGATGTACCTTAGAAGACACTTCCAACAGCTGGGAGGTCCAGGAATGTACCTCGCCAAGGGGATTACTGGCCTCCAACAAATGCCCTATGCAGCCAGACTGAATAAACTCCTTCTTTACTCAGTGGCATCTCATTTACCTAGAGATGATCTCTGCTGGCCAACACAGCCATGTCGAACTCAGGCTTAATGGATATGCTCCACCTATGGGAATCCATGTCACAGTGAGCCACACACTGTAGTGAGATGAACCTTGCCACAACTATAACTGGAAGATGCTGGAGGGATGGATTCCTGTCACAGAAACTCCCCATACTTTGGAACAACATCCCTAACTACATTATACAGAGCCCCTCATGAACACTCTGCAAGAGAAAACTTGAAGAGTGGATGGGGAACAGTAGATGCACCCCAGGGATCTCGTCAATGGCTCTGCTCCATAGAGGGGCAGTTAATGAATCAATGTGGTGGCAAAAGCTGGCACATTTTGGCTGGGCTTATGAATGGCTTCTGGCAGTTGGCCAAGTACCTACTTATGAACCTATATATACAGTATCAGCACATGCTGATAGCTTAATTTAGTGTTCAGGTGTTGACTTACCTTGTGCCAATGGCAGGTGTGTGTGCAATAGTTGAGGGCTGCCTATGTTGGATGCACACAGTAGACTGCCTATACATGACAATTTACAGGTAGTCTTGTGTGTGTGTGTGTGTGTGTGTGTGTGTGTGTGTGTGTGTGTGTGTGTGTGTGTGCGCCATCCATTTTTACTGTATGTGCAGGTGGGGAAAGGTGTCAGTCTCTAGGTGACTACACTGTCAGTGTGTGTGCTATACGTTCCCTCCTTGCCAAGGCATGGGCATACTGGGCACACCCACATCTACCTACTGGGGCTGGCTCAGGGTGTTTGTGGTCTGAGTCCCTCTGTGCCTGTGGGGCCCTTGGCAATAGTGATGGGCTGTGAGGGCCTTCACTGTTCTGTCCCTGCTGCAGCTGTTTCCACAGGATCATATTGTGTAGCATGGCACATACTATGAAGGTGTGGGCACACATGCCTGGAGAGTACTGCAAGGCTCCACCAGATATGTCCAAGCAACAGAACTGTGATTTCAGCATCCCAAACACACTCTCTATGATGATTTTGGTTTGTGCGTGTGCCTCATTATGGCATTCCTGCATGGGTATGTGTGCATTTCTGATGGGAGTCATCATCCACGGTTTCAGTGCATAGCCAGCATCCCCCACCAGATGGCCATTTGGGATGTCCCCCCTGGCAAATAACTGATACAGCTGTGAGGCATGCCAGATGTGGGAGTCGTGATAGCTTCCAGGACTGCCAGCACACACATCCATGATAATGCCCTGGGCTTTGCACATGACCTGGCAGTTGATGGAGGGGTATCCCTTGCAGTTTATGTAGTGCCTACCCTGCTTACTAGGTGGTGACTTAATGTGTATGTGCATGCAGTCTATTGCAGCCAGTACCTCTGGGTATTCTGCAACATGGTGGAAGAGACACATATCACTGACCAACTCCTCCTGCATTCAGGGTAGTATATGTGCTCATTGGCATGTGGTAACATGGCATCCAGAAACTGGTGTACTACCCTGGATGCTTATGCCTGTGAGATCCCCATGATATCCCCAGTTGGTCTTTGAAAGGTACCTGTAGCTAGTATTCTCAGGCTTACACATACCTTCGTATCCACTGGGATGGGTTCCCCTCTGTTTGTTCTGGGTCTGAGGCATGGCCGGCACAGCTCCACAAGTTGCTGTAGGATGTCCCTGTCCACCCTGTAATGCTATACTATCTCCAGATCATGTAGCTTCTGGTAGGTTACCCTGGGTCTGAACACTCTCCTCCTCCTCTGGTGCCTGAGGTGGTCATGTGCATCATCCTCCACACCACCTTCAGTCTCCAACACATGCTGGTGGATTAAAGCTATGGCAGCCCCTAACACGTACATACTAAAAGTTCCGCATCTGTATACACCACTGGTGCAGAGTGTATGGGAATACACAAATGTGTGTGAGGTGCTTTCACACTTTATACTATTGTGCTATGGATGCTGCTGATGTCATTGAGTGTGTATGAGCTATTCCAGCTGCAGTGTGTCCTAATTATGGGTTTTACAATGAGTACTGCAAGTGTGGGACCCTTACTGTGGAGATATGCTTGCCTGCCTTGATTAATCTGTTGCCCTTTAATTCACTTTTAGACCTAGATCCCCTCCAATTATCAGGCATGCATCCACCTGCCATCTTTCTTGTTTTGTACTTTCCCTACCCAGTCATGGCAAAATGTGTCTTGTAGCTGATATACTGCAAGTCAGCTTTGTTCTGCTTTGACACTTTACTGCTTTCTTTGCAGTACAGCTCCCCCCCTTTCCTATTCTGCAGGTAGCTGCTTGCAGCCTTGTTAGCTGTTGTCAATGGCCCACTGTAGGCTCCTATGTGTTAATTAGTCATTTGTACTCCAATTTCCCTGCTGCAGCATTTCCTTCTTTCCTATATCCTTCCTGTTTCAGCTGCAGTGCGCGCTGTGCAAACCCGTTTACCGGGTTTATGCGCATTTTCATCTCCGTTCACATGCATACTTGGTTACCTTGTGTACTTTCAGCTAAGCAAAGCTATGGTCAGATCAACACACCCCTATCCTGCAGCTTTGCCTAGCTAGGGGCAAACAGGTTTAGCAATGCTCCAATGTGCTTACAGCAATGGCGACACACCCCTCTCATGATGTCATCTTTATCTCAAGGACACACCTCGGTGTTATAACGCTACGCTGTGAGGTGCATCCTTACACCAGCGGGGAATCTGTGATTCATTATTACTCCTTTCATTTGCATGGCATTGCCTACTAATTCCTAGCTACCATGCATAACACTGTCACAGCCCCTTAGCAACCCTTGCACCATAGTATGGTGTAGCATACCTGCCTTGGACTATTATGAGGAAATCATGATATGTGTTACATTGCAGTTTTATTCTATATTTTTATATTTTCCTTGCAATCCCCTTTGCGCACCGCTGCCCTGCGCTTCTACGTTGCAATAGTACAACTATATATGTATATATATATATATATATATATATATATATATATATATATATATAATATTAATTTTATCATTTGTACATGTTTTATTATGCCAATGGCTATATATTTAGCCATTGGCATATATTAACAATATAATACATGTGTTTGGTCGGCTGTCATGGCTCTGATTTTATGTTTGCAAAATGTAAACTGTGTTCTATGGTTTACGTTTCTGCATGCTTACACTACACCTGCACCACTTCCTGGATCGCTGCATACCTTCATTTGCATGCTACATTGCTGCACATGGGGTAATTAGCATATAGGGCCCAGGAGTTGTGCGGGCGTAGCATAGGCAGGTAGTGCACATGGGAGCAGCTCATACCTGGATTGCTCGGTGGCCATATTTGGTGTTAGAACGCCGACGCTACGCCTGCACCTGGCGCAAGCTTTATGAATCCTGGGGATTGCCTATTAATATTGATGGATTAAGTAATGGCCTGAAAAGATATGGCCTAAGTAAACACATCCAGACAAAGCTGATGTCAAATTTCTAAAAGAAGCCCATTATAACCAATGAAGATTTACTATAGGCCAATATGAAAAATTAACTGGATCTTTTTATACATCCAAACAATGAGGCCCATTAATATTCTGGTATTCTGAGGGGGGGGGGTAAAATAATAATGCCAAAAGTTAAATTTATTTACAACATTAAAAGCAGTATGCTTTCCACAGTACTTCTTGAATACCAAATATCGAATGTATACACCAGTAAATGATTATTAGATATCTTGGTGCTACATAAATAAGAAAATATACTGAAACTATAATAACTTGTATGAACGAAAGTGTAATTTTGGGAATATGTTTTAAATGAGCACTAAATAAGGATGACAGGAATCCCTTAAAATCTCTCCTACAGCTAAAGTTTTAAAAATTGGATAGAAACAGTTAAATTACTAAATTTGAACGGAAAAAAGAAACATAAAATGTTTTAAAACTCACTCATTATTAATACATCTTTGTTACTCAGACTACAATAGCTAAAGAGCATTTATGTCCCTGAACCCAAATGAGAAGGATAGTAACTTTAAAATAACCTGTTGCATAGGAGACCATAATTCTTTGATATTTTCATTAACATTAAATAAGCTACTGATATGATACAAAATATCAGAATGTATTATTAAATGGAATAATTTAAGCAATGGTTATTAGAATAAATACGTCTTGAATTAAATTTTAAAGGCAATATTAGTGAAATAACACTTCAAATAAAAAAATACAAAGCATGAGGCTATCAATGAGTTGACAGATGCGACACACAAAATAGATATTGCCAAAAATTGTAAAATGGAGAAAAAAGAGGTTTAGGCATAAAATGATATTTTAAAATGCTGGAGATATTCCATAATAACACCGATATAAAAAACAGATAAAGATCCTATTCACTGCACATCTTGTCATCCAATTAGATTATTAAATGAGGATTATAAGCTATTTGCATACACATTGGCAGGATAAGAAATACAATTTCACATTTGGTATATGAAGATTAAGGAAGATTCATTGTCAACAGACATGCCAAAACACCATACAACGAACAGCAACACTAATGGACTATGTAAAAACAAGAATGAAGAGGTATCAATGTCTGAATTAGACAAAGAAAAGGTTTTCAGTGCTATAAACTGGGAGTATTTATGTTATTTAAGAATTTTACATTTTTCCAGATCATTCATAAAATTATTACAGGCTCTTTATAATAATAAAGCCCATATTAAGTTAGCCCCTTTTGTCTCACAGAAGCCATGAACATTAAAGAGATACTAGACAAGGATGCCCACTGTCATTTATATTTTCCACTATAGCTATGGAACCATTGGCTAACATTATAAGAAATAATATACAGATAAGATGATCAGTACATATCAAAGATACTACTTTTTGAGGATGATATTTTATTAACACTTACTTATTTAAAATCTTCCTTTAAAGAAGCACTGAATAAAATTAAAAAAAGCTTTACTGATATTTCTGGGCTGAAGTTTAATATTAATAACACAGAATTTTATGAACCCAATAATAAACTATAAAATACAATACAAAGCTAAATATAATATACATACTGATGAAAAATAAATTTCTTAGCTAAATATATTATACATATTATAGAAAAATAAGTTCCTTAGGAATAACCCTAGCATCCACTATAGAAAAATAATACAAATAAAATAAAACAGGAGTTAAAGCAAAGAGACAGATTTTGCAAAAACTTTGTACATCTGAAAACAAATTACTGATTAAAATATTACCAAAAATCTTACATTTGATTCGAACAACAGCTGTAATGCCCTTTTAATGCCAGGATTAAGAAAATAGAAACAATAATTATAACTAGCTTGCAAAAACATATTAAAGTATTAAAATATGGTATAATGGAGGGCTAGGAATTTTGAATACAGAAAGCTATGTTAATAGCTTCCACTTTTAAAACTATTGCATATAGGCTAAATAGTTAATATAAAACTTACTGGATTACATATATTTGTAGATGAGCAATGTTAATAAATCCAAAATAATCAAAATATATGAAGACATGGTATTCAGCAAGCTTTGGTTATTTATATAAAATTATTGTCTATATAATATAACTAATATGACTCGAAATATCCACAAAATATATTAAACTATTAATATCTACATATGCAAGATCAGTGCAGGAGCTCAAACAGGCAATATGTCTGCCATGCGATCCAGGAAAGTCCCGCAGGGGTGTGCACGAGCGCTCCTGCACTAATTTTGCACAGACTAAGCCCTGGTATGCAAATCGCCCCATTTGCAGGTGAAATCCATACAAATGAGGTGATTTTGCAATACAGGAAGCTCACAACAGTCCGTGCAAGACTAGTGCTATCTGCAGAAATGTACTCATTTGGCAGGTAGAAGAGAACATGGCCAATGAGTAGTGGTTGCTAAGGGGGGAGGCAAATGAGGGGAAGGATAGTGAATCTCAGTTTTCCCTAGGATGTGAGTTAAGTCCCAAGAGTATAAGAGTAGGAATAGCTTGCTGCAAGCCTAGGAGGTAGGTGACATCATGGGGGGGGGGGGTGTCAGGCATACTGTAAGTAGATTGGAGCCCTGTGGCTCGGGTTTGCTCCTAGCTTAGCACAGCTAAGCTAGGGGGTGTGTCTAAATCTGCCTAGCACTCTTTACAAAGCCTAAGCGGGTGTACGCGCCGTGCACCGGGCTTTACAGGAATAAAAAAGAGGTTAAACCTGGAAATAGCAGCAGTGTGCACATTTGAGCACTCTGTTTGTGTGGCACGCACACCGGCTTAATCAGGAAGGCAATGGGAAGGGAAAACAGCAGTAGGAGGGCAATCAAGGAGAACTAGCTTAGCTGGCAGGTGAAATGTATCAGAATCAGCCAATTACACAGGCAGCAGACCAGGCCACCCCAGAACACTACTATAAACTAAGCAAACACCTTCCCCTCTGTTTTTTCCCACACTCTACACCACCAGTGTAAATAAGCGGGGAATGTTTAACACTCACAACAGCAAAATGTTAGGGGCTGCAATAGCTATCATACAGCTTGTGGAAGAGGCTGAGGGTGGTGAGGATGTGAATGCTGCAGAGCAACCCACAGTGAGTAGACAGAGAAGAGTGTACAGACCCAGGGTAACCTATCAAGGGCTACATGAGCTGGAGATAGTGGAGTGCTATAGGGTGGACAGGGACCTCCTACAGCAAATTGTTGAGCTGTGCCAGCCACGCCTGACACACAGAACTAACAGAGGGGAACCCATCCCAGTGGATACCAAGGTATGTGTAGACCTAAGAATACTAGCTAGAGGTACCTTCCAAAGGGCAGCTGGGGATATGATGGGGATTTCACAGGCATCAGCATCCAGGGTATGCCACCAGTTCCTGGATGCCATGTCAGCACATGTCGATGAGCACGTATATTTCCCCAACACCCGTGAGGCATTGGCCAGCAGTATGCGTCTCTTCCACCAAATAGAAGAATACCCTGAGGTAGTGGGTGCAATACACTGCACTCACATATGCATCAAAGCACCACACAGTGAGTGGGGTAGGGTCTACATCAACTGCAAGGGCTTCCCCTCCATCAACTGCCAGGTCATGTGCGATGAACAGGGCATAATAATAAACATGTGTGCTGGCTGCCCTGGAAGCTATCACGATTCCCACATCTGGCATCTGACACAGCTGTACCAGAGATTTGCCAGTGGGGACATCCCGCATGGTCACCTAGTGGGGGATGCTGGAAACATACATTAGCCATGGCTGATGACACCCATCAGAAATGCACATACATCCAACAAGAACTCCATAATGAGGCACACGCACAAACAGGAATCATAATAGAGCATGTTTTTGGGTTGCTCAAGTCACGGTTCTGGTGCCTGGGCACATCTGGTGGAGCCTTGCCGTACTCACCAGCTACATGTACCCAAATTGTCCTTGTATGTGCCATGCTACCCAATATGATCTTGTGGAAACAGCTGCAGCAGGAATAGCATGGGGCATGGCCACACAGCCCCCCACCATTGCCAAAGCCTGCACAGGCACAGAGTGACTCAGAGGAGGAACAACTTGGGCCTGCCCCAGTAGGCAGAAGGAGGCGTGCCCAGTATGCCCTGGCCTTGGCAAAGAGGCAACACATAGCATATACACTGACATGGGAGTGACCCAGGAAAAAACACCTATCTCTGACTCTTACATACAGTAAAAGGGATGCCAAACATTACACTACCTGTGCCTAACCATGTGTAGGGCATGTACTATGTGCATCTGACATAGGCAGCCCTGCAGCACCACCCACAATACTGGGGTACCCACAAGGTAAGTGACTCACACACACCAGTCGGGGGGTCACATACCCAACAACAGTCACAGCCAGCAGGACAGGTGTAGACAAACACAAACAAATGCTGTGCTATGGCCTCTGAATGAGGCCTATGGGTAACCTCTCCTCCCAGGCCTACACAGACAGAATACAGCAGGTCAGGCAGTGGGATGTCAGTTGTGAAGGCTAGGATATCAGAAACTAATATGTAGGTAATTAAAAGCTAAGATCTGTAGTACACTGGTGTGCCTCTAGCCAACACGATAGGTAAGACCACAGACTGAAATGGAGTACATACCAGTACAGTCCTTGCAAATGTGTACAGGTGTCAGGTGTACCCCCATCCTACGTAGAAATATAGTAACAGTCAGGTGTGCCCCCCAATCCTGTGCAGAAATGTAGAAACAGTCAGGTGTGCCCCTCTGCTATGCAGAAATGTAGTAACAGTCAATGCCAAATGATCGATAGATACCCTGCAGAGACAGCATGCTACCTGTCGGTGTACAACACAAAGGTCAGCACTGCAGTACAAACTACCTGGACTTGATCCACACATGCAATACAGACAGTCATACTGGGCATGCTCACACAGAGAAATGAAGGCAATGTCAGTCAACAACATACTGAAAGGTCATACTGGGCATGTTCACACACTTAAACACATGAAGGCCATGCCTGCAAACACCAGTGGACCAGACATATCTGGCAGTCACAGTTTTTAGTGCAGACACTCATCAGTATGCACTACTCATGCCTTGCACACACAGTGGATAGGAATACTGACATATATGTAAGGACAACATACTATAATAAGCCAAAGGTAGATGAACATAGATGTGTGGAAGAGGGCGACTGTGACAAGGAGCCATCCAGGCCTGTCCCACCCAGCACACAACCAAAGGGCCCCAAAGACATGAGGTGCAGTTGTCACTCACTGCAGATACTAGCCACCAGTATCTGTAAGCATTACAGACTATGCAGTGCACGTGCCAGCAGTGCAACATGACTGTACAAGGAAGTAGTCATCTAGCAGCTGTATACATATACCTGTGAAATATGATGCTGTGTGTGTGCCCACATGTGGCGTGTCAACCCCTAGATGAATGGGTTATGGCCCATGCACACACACTGCCCTCCCCATAGCCATACTATGACAAGCCTGCTGAGGTCATCTAATGTGAAATACACCTTTGGAAGAATTGTAGCCTAGTAATCTCTGTGGCATGTTCCATAACTGCCCACTGCTGTAGTGTAATAAACTAGTTAGGTAGAAGTTCTAATCCCTGACTTGGCAACTATGTGTGTGCTTGTGTGCGTGTAGAGAACAATGCTTTTTAGGGTAGTCACACTCCCAACAATTCAAATGCTCAACTTTGGCAAGGCTGCTGATGTCATCCACCTAGAAATACACCTCTGGGACTACTGTAGCTCAGTCATCTCTATAGTGTGTCCTGTGACTGCATAATGCTGTAGTGTGATAAAGTAATTAGGTAGATGTTCTAATCCCAGACATGGCAAGTGTGTGTCTGTCTGTGTAGAGAGCAATGCTTTTTAGGGTACTCACATTGCCTACAGGTCATATAATCAACTTTGACAAGGCTGCTTATATCATCCACCTAGAAATACACCTCTGGGAAGGTAATAGCCCAGTAATCTCTGTAGCATATCTTGTAACTGCGTACTGCTGTAGTATGCTAAAGTAGTTAGGTAAGTGTTCTAATCCTAGGCATAGCAAGTGTGTGTGTTTGTTTAACTCTGTAGAGAGCAATGCTTTTTAGGGTACTCACACCCTACAATTCATATGCTTAACTTTGGCAAGACTGCTGATGTCACCCACTTAGAAACACACCTCTAGGAAGATTGCAGCTTAGTAATCTCTGTAGTGAGTGCTATAACTGCGTACTACTGTAGTGTGATTTAGAACTGTGGTAGGGTTCCATCCCCATCCATGGCGGTTCTGGATGTCTTGTGTGTGTTACAATGTCTGTGTATGGAGCAAAGCATTATAGGCTAGTCCCATGCGGTACATTTCAAATGGCCTACTTTGGCAATTCTGCTGATGTCATTCATTGTGAAATACACCTTTGGGGAAAGAGTTTTCCAGTAATCCCCATGATGCATCTTATAACAGCTCCATGCTGTAGTGTGATATAGACCTCTGTTAGGGGTTCTATACCCACACATGTCAGTTGTAGATGTTTAGTGTGTGTGTCACTGTTTGTGTAGGGAGCAATGCATTATAGGCTAGTTCCACTCAGTACATTTCAAATGGCCTACTTTGGAAATCCTGCTGATGTCATGCATTGTGAAATACACCTTTGGGAAAGGAGTTTTCCAGTAATCCCCATGGTGTGTCCTATAACATCTCCACGATGTAGACCTCTGTTAGGGGTTTTATAGCCAGACATGTCGGTTGTGGATGTTTTGCGTGTGTGTCACTGTCTGTGTAGAGAGCAATGCATTTTAGGCTAGTCACGCTCACTACAATTTGAATGTCCTACTTTGGCAATCCTGCTGATGTCATCCAATGTGATATACACCTTTGGGGAAGGACTACTCCAATAATCTCTGTGGCGTGTACTATAACTGCATAGTGCTGGAGTCTAATAAACTAGTTAGATAGGGGCTCTACTCCCAGACATGGCAGGTGTGTGTGCGTGTGTGTTTGTAACTCATATCCTGTGTGGAGGTGGGAGTGTGTGAAACCTGTGGCCAATGTGGAGTGGGTTTTGTATATTTCTTATATGGTGGCCATACTATATATCACAATGTCCACCATACAGGGATAACAGATGTGAAATAGCCAAGAGGCTGGGGTGCAAAGCCATACCCATACATGTGACATCAAGGCCAGGCAATCAAAGTTAGCAACCTCAGTATTACCCAGAGCACACTCTCAACCCATGTCTCACACACATACATGCCCAGGCAACAGCCAATATGTGGGTAGTACACTGCATATTGGCCACTGATAGTAACTATTGAGTGATAGTAGTGGCCTACAGAGGGAATGGCACCCTGTCCAATATGCACATACATGCAGACAGTGCACCTCCCCCATGTTCCTTAATGGACACCTGCAACACCTGCGTTGCCTTCACATGTGACCCACAAAGGACATACCATGTCTGACAACATGCCCTATATGGACAGATGCCACTGACACCAGGGAATGTCATTTCCTGGCTATCAATGTAGGTGCAGGGTAAACCTGCTGCCCATTACCAGTTCCCACCACAGGTGGGCAAGACTGGCACATCTAATGATAATCTGTGTTCAAAACATGGGCCAGACACCCCAGGTACAGTCCCACATGTCACTGTACATGCATGTGGGAGGTGTGCACATCCCAGACACCGTCTATGTCATGGACTATGGAACACATATATGGAAAGCAATGCACAGCTTTGGCCACACACAGTAGTCAGCCAGGTGACTGGATTGGGGATACAATACCCACCTGTGTGAGCAAATGCAGAAACTACAGCCCTGGGCCACAATGCAGACTATTGTCATGTGGCCTGATGCCAAGGTATACCCATCGCCTACCCTTGTAGAGCCATCTGGCACAGTTGACCACCACACACCCATGCAGACATGCACCCATGCATGTCAGTACTGGCACCCTGTGTGTTTGTGTGTGTGTTGTATGGTGTGTATGTTCAAATCCACACTCACTACAACCCCCATTGGCATACTGAAGCATGCTATCAGATGTCAGACACCTCCTCTTACCCTTTGCCCATACAACCTCCGTATGACCCGTGTGGTGCATGTGATACCTGCATAGTGATGTGTTGTGGCAATCCCACTACAGATGAGTTGTAATTCTGGCCCTGCCAAGTGTGTCAATGTGTGTGCGTCCCTATGAGAGTGTGGCCGTGTTGATGCTGGCACCTGTTCATGCGGACAGGCATGTGTACTTCACCTACCTTATAGCTACCGTATCCCTGTTGCAGATGTCACTCACCATCACATATATGTTCTGAGGGCTCCACAATAGGTAACCCATGTGGTGCATCCAATAACTGCAAAGTACTGTGATAGCACAACATAGTCGTCAGGTGTTTTATACCCTGTGCTGGTAGGTGTATGAAACAAACATACTTAGGTTTTACTCTCTCACCCCTCCCTGACTTGTCTTTGCCTCTGTTGCCTCTCCCACTCCCTCTCTGGTGAATGTGTAGACCTACACCTGCTTTGCTTAGGCAACAGCATGTGTATTTTAAGTGATGCTCATGATCCGCTGATGGCCTCTGCATGAATTGCATCCCTCCCCTAGCTGATTGCATGTGGAACAGCTGTGGTAACATTTCCATAGCCAATTGCATGGAAACATACTCCAATATCTAGGAACATCATGTTGGTGTTGGCCCTTTTCATTCACTGTGAGCAGGAACTAGATCTGTTGTTTGGCAACCAGCATCTCAGATGGATTGGGGATTTGCCTGTAACAACATGCACTGTGGAAACAGGGCAACACACAGGAGGGGGATGTACCTGACCTGACTAAAGACTGTAAGTGCTGCTATACTGTATTTGGAGTAATGTTGGTTTAACAGAGTGTGTGTGGATATGGCTTTTTACATGTCTCAGTACCTGCCATGTCAGTTCTATATTTATGAGGAATCCCCATCTGCAGGGTCATCTGCAGACTGGGCAGTGTGTAGTGCCTTTGGTGTCATGTGTTACCCATGGAGCATCTACTGTGGACTGCAGAAGGTAGTGTGAGGATTGCAGTCTGTAGATGGTGAAAGCCGTGACAGTTACTGACTACATATCTCTCATAGGACATATGTTGCAACAAACCCTGTTACAACAGTAAATGTATGAGGTTATCACATCAACATGTCAATATTGGCCCTGTGTATGTGCTTCCAGCCACAACTCTGCCAACCTTTGTACATATGTCGTGCATGAAGAGGTGCATATGTGCTGTACACCAAAATTACTGTCATCATATCTAACAACCCAGTGAGATATCAGACTGCACACGTTATGTACAGTTTGATGACATAAATTGGACATACTGTGGTTGTTTGTACAGTACTGAGGTCTGTGTACTTATGGTGAATGTCGACAGTGTGTGTATTGTTAATATGTACCTTGACCTGTTTACAGACTGTGGTAGTTGTCATCGTCCTACATCCCATCCTATCTGATGTTACATGCTGCTCCAATGTATGTTACCATATTGGCTTACATGTTTCTAGGGCCATACACACAAATGTCACATACCACAGTCAGCCATCAGACCAAACTGTGTAGTGGCCCAGTATATGTAGGGTTAGTGTGTGAGTGGCACATATGAGGATGGTGTTGAACAGATAGTCCATATACTGTAATATTATGCTAGCTTGCCATATGTGGCTGTGGCTGTGTTCTCATTGGTTGTGATTATGCACTTTCACACAGGTGTATCTTACCCTGTGCTTTGACATGCCTGTACAGCCTGCTATATATGCAGGTACATGTACATTCCCCCATAGGAGATGTAGGTCAGTGTTGGGCCAGTCTGCCTGTAGTCTGCACAGTGCATTATTACATGCCTAGCAGCTTAGTGTACTTACCCAGTGAGATGTCATATGCAGATACTTGCCAGATGTACTGCTGCCGGGCCTCCCTTAGCAGTCATGTATGTCGGACAGAGCAGTGGGATGCTGTACAGATGTATGTCAATATCTAGTGGGTAGTATGTGGCCATGGCACCCCTGTACCAGCGGTTATTACATGTCAGGCCAGACAAGGGTGCGTGAATGCATAACCTATGGTGGCATATGTATACCAGTTGTTATGTGTTATACCCATGTACATGGCTGTTAGCATCTATATTGTCAGGCATGGTACAGATGTTTTACACTAAGGGGTTCTGTGTATACCTCTAGACTGTACAGAGTGTGTCAATATGTCCACACATATTGCCCAATATCTCTGCTGCAGTCGACAGGGGCAGTATATGTTAGCAGTGGTACTTTACTATGATGTCCTTAGGATGTCTGTCAGTAGCCAATGGCACACATGTGGAAAGCAGATGTGACCTCCCACACACACCATGTCTGTGAAGACAATCCCAATTACAGTAGCGATAGTATATAGAACTGCAATAGTACACAAATAAAGGTTTTCCATTCCTGCAAACTTGTGTGTGGTGTTTTTTCCTATGAGTTCTCTGTGGGTATATGTTGCAGGCAATGATTGTCATTTGTATGGATGGCCCATACAGTGTCCAGTTGTTCAGGTGTGACCTGTAAGCATAGTGGCTGTACCATATATTGCGCACCTTCTACATATGTATCTTATTGTACATATCTCTGCGTGTGTATGTGTAGACACATGTATATCTATATATATGTAATTATATATATATATATATATATATATATATATATATATATATATATATAGGTATATCTGTATCTGCAGATATCTGTCTGTGTATATGTATCCTGGGGATGTTGATAGCTTCCACATTTTACAATTCCTATGGGAGCCAGACTGTACTGCATGATATGTTACCAATACCAGCCTGACATCGTACAGGTTGGATGTAGTACTGTTAACATCTTGTGCCCATGTCATGCCAGGTCCTGGTTATGGGCTCTACAATACTTGGTAGTGTATTTCAGGGTGGACGTGTTTGGCTGGGGGGGATGCCTATAAGTACAAGACGTATATTGTTTGGGGTCTCTCAACCCCATTAATAGTGCATGTGGATATATTTGTTTTTGTTAATCTACTATTGCTATCTACAGATGTATGGCCAAATATGCCTATATATATATATATATATATATATATATATATATATATATATATATATATATATATATATATATCAGCTTACATATGTATGACTATGTCCATATATACCTACATAGCTATATATCTGTGTGCATATATGTACCTTGCTGTGTATATGTAGACATATAGGTGTAGACATATATATGTGTCCTCCGTACGAAGAAAATCAATATATATATGCAGTAACAGAAACCTGGTTTAAGGCTCCAGAGAGCATCCCAGCACTACCAGGCTACAACTCATACCATACATTTCGGCCACAGAACCGGACCGAAATACAAAAGGCCAGGACATATCCATATTCATCAAGGATACCCACACCTCCAGGTTATTGGCACAGAACGATGCTTCAGAGATCATACGTGTGCAACTAACAACGGGCAAAACTGCAATTCAAATTGTAGCTTGCTACAGATCACCCACCATATCCCTGGCCCATTCTGCATTTCTGGAAACACTGGGAAACATAATGGTCCTACCAAACACCCTAATATTGGGTGATTTCAGTTACCCAAACATTAACTGGGAGAAATACTCAAGTACTAACTCCCTTGCCCAACATTTCCTAGAGTTTATAAACTCAAATGTCCTGTATCAACTGGTCAACACTCCCACCATAGGTGACAACATATTGGACCTGGTCATCACCAACATGGGAGTCCAGTTTTTCACACCAGAGGTCAACCCCTGGCTGGTTAGATGCGACCATAAACAAGTCACTCTGGATATCTACATTCCACCCCCACCCCCAGTCAAGGTAACCACTGTGAAAAACTTTTCAAAAGCAAACTTCACGCTACTTAAGACCGAGATGGAAAGTTTCAAAGGCCCCATGCTAAAAGATAATGCTGCCCAAGCTGCAAAATCCTTTACTAATGCATTCTACGGGCACCTACAAGAATGCATGGATCATGCTATCCCAAGCAAAACCAAGACTCACTCCTCCAAGAAAAGGAAACCAGCTTGGCTGACCCCTGCCATAAACAAGCTATACAACAGAAGGAGGAAACTAGTACAGAAAAGAGTAAAATCCCAAGAAGGGAAGACATCCCTGATCAGAAGCAGCAAAAAACTATGATCCCTCACAAAATCATCCAAGGCTAGCTTCGAAAGAAAAATTGCCAAGGACTCCAAAGATAACCACAAGGCATTCTTTAGCTATGTCAAGAATCTAAGTGGCAATGATCAGATCTGCTCTGAGTTAGTGTAGAATGGCACAAAATACACTGAACCAACTGATATCACCAACATCCTGGCAGACAGGTTCATTGCAAACTTCTCCCCCCCTCACCTTCAAAAGGGCCCATAACCATACCAGAAAAATGTAGTGCCCCTGAAATCACAGACACTCAGGTTAAAACAGCCCTCTCCAAAGCCAAAAACACAGCATCAATGGGACCAGATGGTGTCACAGGCTGCGTCCTACACAAGCTCCAAGTTGAACTAGCCCCTCACCTAAACACACTGTTCAAACTCAGCCTCTCCACAGGCAACATACCCATAGAGTGGTGCACAGCAATGGTTATTCTGCTCTACAAAGGTGGAGCCACAACAGACTATCGCCCTATAAGCCTGATTAGCTTGGTCTGCAAGGCTATGGAGTGCATCATCATGGAACTCATTAACAGAGACATTGGATACTCCAAACACTGGACCCTACCCAGTTTGGCTTTGTTAAGGGCAGATCATGCCTCCTAAACTTGGGGGACTTCTTTGAGATAGTTACCAAGGCTATAGATGAGGGAAAGGTGGTACAGACAGCCTACCTAGACCTCACAAAGGCCTTCAACACCATTCCCCATTCTGGGATTATAGACAAGCTCACTAGCCTGAACATAAACCCCTATGTCACAAGATGGGTTGCCAACTGGCTCACAAACAGAACCCACATGGTGAGAGTTGTGGGAGCTAGGTCTGACTCTAAACCAGTTACAAGTGGTGTTCCCTAGGGCTGAGTCCTAGGACCCCTCCTGTTTCTCAGAGGTACAGGCAAGCACAGGAGGACTATGGCTGACCAGGTTCACAGACGATTGCAAACTAGGGGCTATAATTGACTCTCCAGCTGACACAGACATCCTCCAAAAGGGTCTCACTGAGATGGATACCTGGTGTCAAAATCATGGCCTCAAGCTAAATGCCAAAAAGTGCATAGTCATCCCCTTTGGAAAAAACAAAGTACCCACAAACTACCACATAGGTGGTAGTCCCCTAAATATGGAAGATGTAATAAGGGATCTGGGGACCCAAGTAGATAGTAATCTCTCCTTTAATAATCACATTGCCAAAGTGGTTAGAAAATTCTTCTATGTGGCCCACCTAATCACAAAAGGGTTCGCATCCAGATCAAAAGAGGTCATTGTGCCCCTCTACTCATCACTCATCAGACACATTATAGCGTACAACTCCCCATTTGGGATGTACCTTACAAGACACCTGCAACAGCTGGAAAGACCACAGAAGTACCTCACCAAGAGGATCACTGGCCTCAAACAGATACTCTATGCAGCTCAACTGAAGAAACTGTAGCTGTACTCGGTTGCATACCACCTACTCAGAGGAGATCTCTGCCTGACATACAAGGCCATGTCCAACCCAGAATTGATGGATATGCTCCACCTAAAGAAAACTATATCCCCTTGAGCCACATGCTCTAGGGATCTAAACCTCACCACAACAGTAAATAGTACATGCTAGAGGGATAGATTCCTGTCCCAGAGACTTCCCATGCTTTGCAACAAGATTTCAATCTATATTTGGCAGAGCTCCTCACCAACACTCAAGAGAAGTCTTGACAAGTGGATGGGAAACAGAAAGTTTATCCTGGGGATCACTTAATTGGCTCTGCTGGACAGAGGCACAGGGAACTAATATAAGGGGGGCGGTGAAAGCCAACTCACTCAGGCTAGGTTTATAAATCCCTTCAGGAGTTCAGTGCAGTTCCAGAGCCACAGGTTGCAGACCCCTGAGTTAGGATGATTGATGACAGTATGTGTATTGCGCTTATGAACCTTGGGCTCTGTACAGACTGTAGTAGACACCATTGTTCTTGGTCCTGTTCTATCTAATGTTACATGCTGCTCAAGTGTATGGTACCCTATTGGCTCACGTCTGTAGGGCCAGACACACACGTGTCCCATACCACAGACAGCCATCGATCCACACTGTGCCATGACCAGTGTATGTAGGGTTAATGTGTGAGTGGCACATATGAGGATGGTGTTTATCAGACAGTCGTTACACTGTTATATTAAGCTTGTATATCATATGTGGCTGTGACTGTGTTGACATTGGATGTGGGTATGCATTTGTTCACAGGTGTCTGCTATGCTATGCTGTGACCTGTGTGTCGAGCCCGCTATAATTGCAGGTACATGTGTATTCATCCATACAATATGTAGCCAGTGTTGTAGCAGTCTGCCTGTAGTTTGCCCAGTGCTTTGTGACATGTCTAGCAGCCTAATATAATTACCCAGAGTGCTGCTATGTCCAGTTATGTGCAAGACATACTGCTGCCAGGCCAGCATAACTGTTGTGTATTTCTGACAAAGCAGTGGTATGTTGTACAGATGTATGTCACTATCTACTGGGTAGTATGTGGCCATGTGAACTCAGCTCCACCAGGTATTATGTGTCTGGACAGACTGGCATGTGTGCGTGCATACATTGTGTGGGCATATGTACTCCAGTATTGCCATGATATACCCATGTACATGGCTAGTAACATCCACATTGGGAGGCGTGGTCCACATGTCTCACATGAAGGGGACATGTGTACACTTCTGGACTGACCACAGAGTGCCAGACTGTCCACATATATTGGTCATATCCCTGCTGTATTCCACAGGATCATTACTGTGCTAGCAGTGGTACTGTACTATGATGCCCTTAGGATGTCTGTCCATAGGTAATGGTGCACATGTCTACAGCAGATGTGACCTCCCACACCCAACATGTCTGCTAAGACACCCCTATGACAGTAGCAACAGTCTACATATATACCAGCAATACATCCATAACATCCTCTTGCAATACGGGGTTGGGACTATTGGTGCTGAGGTAGGACTCCACTCCATGCTCTGGACATATATATTTATTTTATTTATTTATTGTCGTTGGTTTACCAGGATAGTCCATTGGGCCATAAAGAACCCATTTTCAATGGAGTCCTGGGGAGAACAGCTCCATAACAAAAGGTATGTTCAACATTTAACAGTAACAATCTTGGTATAGAGAGTTAATAATATTATGTAAACTGAATAAAAGTAGAACTAATCAAATTTAGAATAGCAGTCATAACAGTTAATACATTAAGAAGAAACCTATTAGTAATAGAATAAATGTAAACATTAATACTGATTAGAGAACAAATATCATAGCTACAAAAGTAGGATATAGTATTGAAGGAGAATTAAGTAGAGTTAGTTATGTGGGGTGGGAGCAAGAGCATTCCCACTGTGATGCTAGATGTAGGTGAAGAGACTTTTTAAAGGCAGAGTGGTTAGAGGTGGTGCGGATGAGTGGAGGTAGGTAGTTCCAGAGGCGAGCGAGGCTGAAGGAAAGAAGGTTTTTGCCTGGGGGATGAGTCGGTTTGTGTACTTCTAATAGATTTTGATTATTTGACCTTAGAACTCTGTTAGGTAGGTGCATTTTAAAGGCAGAGGAAAGAGAGGGACAGAGGGAAGGGTTGAGAATAAGCTTATGGGCTAGAGTTAGTTGAGTGTAAGTTAGTTGATTCGGAAGTTCTAACCATTTTAGCTTATGGAGGGAGAAACAGTGGTGAGTGGAGGACTTTTGGCTGGTGGCGAATTTTGCAATTTTGTTATAGCAGGAGGTAAGCTGTTTTTTTAACAAGGACTGAAGATTAGTTAGTAGTGGGGCGCCATAGAGAAGGGATGGGATTAGGAAGGAAGTAGAGAGAGTGATTTTAGTGGCAGATGTGAGGTAGGCGCTCTGTCTATAAAGCATGCCAAGTTTTTGGTGTGTTTTTTTGATGTTTATTTGCAGGTGGGAGTTAAATTTAAGTAGGTTATCGATTTGGACCCCAAGTAGTTTGGTTTCTGACACTATTTCAAGAGGTGAATTGTGTTGAGTAGTAATTGAAAATGTACCCATGTCGGGAGGGATGACTTTAGAAGGAGTAAATAACATTAGTTTGGTCTTGGTAGCATTGAGAGCTAGATGATTACATAGCATCCATTGCTCTGTGGAAGAGAAAGCATCTTGAGTAAGTTTTTGTAGTGTAGTGATAGAAGAGGCAGAACAGATGATAGTTGAATCATCTGCATATTGGATGATGCTAGAGAAAGGGTTTGATTTGTGGAAGTCATTTATAAAGATATTGAAGACAAGAGGACCCAGTATGGAGCCTTGAGGAACTCCCGTAGGGGTACTAAGGAAAGAGGAGGTAGCTTTTTTCCATTTTACAGCTTGACTTCTATTAGATAGGTAGCTAGAGAACCAGTTCAAAGAGGAGGAAGATAGGTGAAGTTTGGAGAGTTTGTTTAAGAGCAGGCTATGTGAGATAGTATCGAAGGCTTTGGAGAGGTCAAGAAGTAAGGTGGAAACAATTTGTCCAGAGTCACGGGCTTTATTTGCAATCTCAAGGAAGGAGAGGAGGGCTGTCATGGTGCTCTGATTAGGTCTGAAACCGTGCTGTGTGGGAGTTATAAGATGGTTGTCTAGGAGGTGAGGAAGGAGCTGAAGTTGGACACATTTTTCTAAGAGTTTAGAAATGGGGGACAGGATGGCTATGGGACGGAAATTAGTAATGTTATTATTGTTACCACCTTTATGTAGAGGTATAATAAAGGCTTATTTCCAGATTTGGGGAACTGTGTATTCTTGTAGGGAGCGGTAAATTAAAATGCTAATGGGGTAGGCAAGAGTTTCAGCAGCTATACTGAGAAAGTAAGAAGGGATATTATCAGGAGCATTGGTACATGGTTTCAATTTCTGAAGGAGTTTCTTTATAGTGGATGTCGGTATGGGATTTAATGAGAAGAGGGGGCAGTCAGGAGGGGGGATTTTGGGGAGGTGGAGATGAGGATAGAGTTTGTGTAGAAGAGGGGGTAGAGGAGTTAGTGGGTGGGAAGTAGGGTATAGAAGTAGAGATAGTGGGGGTGGAAGTGGGGGTATTAGATACTAGAGAGGTGTTGGAGAATGAGGAGGTCAATTTGGAGATTGAGTCAATAAAGAAAGAATAAAATTGAGTGGCTAAATCATGTTCTGGAGCAATTTGGGTCTGGGGTAGGTGTATCAGGTTTGCTGTGGTGGAGGAGAGTAGAGATCCCTTTCCAGAATTTTTGAGGATTGTTTTTATTTTGGTTTTGGAGTGTAGAGAAGTAGTTTTGACGATCAGAAGTAATGAGTTTCTTTACTTTATTTCGGAGCATTTTATATTCGTTAAGGAGTGGTGCCGTCTTGTGTTTTTGATAGCGTGTCCAGACTTTGTCTCTTTGTCTCATGATAGCAAGAGTAGTTTTGGAGAGCCATAGGGCTGATTTAGTTTTTATTCTTTTAGTCCGTAAGGGAGCTTGGGAGTCGAGCAATTTTAAGAAAGTTGAGTTGAAGTATGAGACTGCATTGTCAAGAGATAGTGTTTTTAGACAGTTCCAATTAATTGCTTGTAGTGAGTCTGAAAAAAGTAATGGGTCGAAGTTTTTATGGTCACGGATTGTAATGTGGTTATGTGTCTGCTGAAGGATAGTGGGAAGCCAGTGGGTAAAGGTGGGTAAGTGGTCACCAAGTGGGTCGGGAAGAGTGCCACTGTTGGTGAAGTAGTGAGGGTGGGAGACTAGAATCCAATCCAATATACTCCCATTGGAGGGTTTTTTGGCAGGGTGGGTTACCAAAGTGATCAGTTGTGAGAAATTGTAGAGGTTGATGTTAGTGGGGTTTGTAGGAGACTGTATAAGGGCCCAGTTAATATTTACATCTCCTAGGATTATGGTTTCATTACTAATGTTACTGGATAGCCAGGAAAGGATGAGTTCAAGTGTGGAGATAATATCCCCTGGGGGGATGTAAAGAGAAGCTATACAAATATGTTTATAATTATTGATTTGTAGCATGGTAAGGAGAAGTTCGGCATTGTTAAAGTGTGGAGTAGGTTTGTTATACGGAGTAACTACCAGGGAGGAAGAGTATAGAAGGGCTACTCCTCCGCCTTTTTTGTGAGGTCTGTCTTTTCTTATGATGGAGAAGTTAGGAGGAACTATTTCAGAGTCTCTAATTTGTGGTTTAGCCAGGTTTCTGAAATAGTGAATATGTCAGGTTTATTGTGTATGAGCCAAGCATGTAGGTTTGGGACTTTGTTTACTACACTTTGAGAGTTTAAGGAAGTGAATAATAGGGATTTATTTATAGCAGTTGTACTGGTGGGGCCTGGATTAGGATGAATGTCTCCAGATATGAGAGCGCTTATCAGGTGTAATATGTAATAGTTTAGGTGAGTAGTTAGCAAGGAGATGAGATTGGGTTGTTTTGTGAATTGGAGGGGTTTGCTAACAGTTATGGTGGAAAAGTTAGCATGGTAGGAGATAAGTTTGTGTCGAAAGATAAGGAGGTTTTCTGAGGAATATAAATGGGGGAAATAAGACAGTATGAGGGTGAGAAAGATGTGTTGTGAGGATTAGTTATATGAAAGGGTTGGGAGTGGGCGGAAATTGTGGGTTGGGAGAGATGGTAGAAAGAGGATAAGGAGAATAGTAGTAATAGTGAAAGGAAGGTGAAGGGGTATTTAGAGAGCATAATGGGGAGGGGTTAATAGAATAGTGGTATTAGAAAAGAGGAGTATGGAATATAGTGGATACTATATAAATAGCAACTGGATGTATCTAGGTAGAAGTAGTGTGTTAGATTGTGAGATATGTAGAGTTGTTATGTGGAAAATAAGATATATATAAAGCAAGAGAGATGAGTTTACATAGGAGTAGTTAAGTATAAAAGTATAAGGTTGGTAGTGGAAAATAGAGTTGGGGTTGGAGTGGGTGAGAAGGAATCCAATGGTTAAGTGGTATAGCTAAGGCAGATAATTAGAGGTTAAAGTGGGTGGGGATAGGGAGGGGTAGTTAGTGGTAATAAGTGTTTAATTGGATAAGAGTTTCAGAGGGTGTGGCTATGGGGGAAATAAAGCTAGATGCACTGGGGGTGGGTGGAATTTGGGGGTAGGGTAGGGGAGCGGAGTGAGCCAGGGCTTGAATGGGCGGAGAAGAACCAAAGAGGTCCAGAGGGGTTCCGGAGTCAATCAGTGAAAGAAGGTTTACAGAGGGGTAAGTAGGAAGGGAGAAAGACCTGAGGTGTTGGGCAGGAGTGAAGTATGAGAAGCTAGAGGGAGAGATTAGAAAAGAAGGTGTTACAGCTAGAGTGGGTTAGAAGAGTTAGGAGATACAGTGAAAGGGGAGAAGGTTAGAGTTAAGATAGAAACATAAAAATTTGCAGAGGAATCTAAGGTCTTGTACACATATATCCACATATCTATACAGATTTATGCACATATACATATCCACATACATATATGTACATATACATATCCACATACATATATGGAGATATATATGTACATAGTCAATCAATGAAAGAAGGTTTACAGAGGGGTAAGTAGGAAGGGAGAAAGACCTGAGGTGTTGGGCAGGAGTGAAGTATGAGAAGCTAGAGGGAGAGATTAGAAAAGGAGGTGTTACAGCTAGAGTGGGTTAGAAGAGTTAGGAGATACAGTGAAAGGAGAGAAGGTTAGAGTTAAGATAGAAACATAAAAATTTGCAGAGGAGTCTAAGGTCTTGTACACATATATCCACATATCTATACAGATTTATGCACATATACATATCCACATACATATATGTACATATATATATCCACATACATATATGGAGATATATATATATATATATATATATATATATATATATATATATATATATATATATATATATATATATATATATATATATATATATATATATATATATATATATACATATACACACACACACACACACACACACACACACACATATAAACACTCACACATATACATATACACAGCAATGACTTCAACAAGTGGCTAAGTATCTGATGTCATTCAAAGGGAATCCAGTATCTGTCTGCCTGGGATGACATGATTTACAAACCGCGATGCTTTGCCAGAGATGGTCTGCATCTGTTGCCCCTGGGATTCAGGTTAATGGCTACAGCCCTTGGCACCCCCATAGGTTCAAAGGACAAAACCATCACCGTAACAGATACAATCATGCAAAACTGAAGGTAATGCAACTCAATGCTAGAAGTCTAAAGCTAAAAAGGCACTCTCTTGAGGCACACCTACAAATGGGGAACATCGATATCTGTGCAGTAACTGGGACCTTGTTCAATGCTCCAGAGAGCACACCTATAATACCTGGCTACAACTCTTATCACACATTTCAGGCAACAAACCAAGACCACAACATTACAGGTGGAGTAGTGTCCATATTCACCAAGGTTATTCACACCACCAACCTAGTTCCCAACACAATGCATCTGAGAATCTCCAGATGCAACTAACACTAGGTAAGACTGTAATCCAAATTGTAGCTTGGTACAGATCCCCAACCATGCTCCAAGATTCTCACTACACTGCTATAAACATACTGGACAATATTAAGGTACAACCAGACACCATAATACTGGGTGATTTCAACTACCCTGTCATTAGCAGGGAAAACTACTCGGGTACCAACACCTTTTACCAACGGTTCCTGGAATTCATACATTCCAACCCCCTGGATCAACTAATCCATTTTCCTACCAGGGTCTCCAATAGCCTAGACCTGGTCATTACTAAGATTGGAGAAAGATGCTCCACATCAGTGGTCACCCCCTCCTTGGTCAGGTCTGACCATAAGGTAATCACCGCTGACATCCACATCCCACCCCCACCCACCAGTAAGGAAGCCTCCATAAAAACTCCATCCAAAGCCAACGCCATGCTACTCGAGTCAGAGGTGACAAACTTCATGACACCCAGGGAGACTCGAGCTGAAAGTGCAACTGGTGAATCCTACATTAAGACACTGTATGAGCACATCCACTCATGCATGAATTATGCCATCCCAAATAGAACCAAGACACTGTCCTCCAAAAAAGGAACCCAATCAGGTGCTCCACTGCCATAAACAAACTATACAACAGAAGGATGAAACTGATGAAGAAAAAAGGATAATCCCAAAATGCAAACTGCCCCTTACCAGCCTCAGTAAGAAGCTGATATCCCTCAAAATCTGCCAAAGCTTGTTACATAAATATAATTGCCAAAAATTCCAAAGACAACCACATGGCATTCTGTAGTTATGTCCAGAGTCTAAACAGCAATGCTCAGAACTGCTCTGAGCTACAACATAATGGCATTAAATATACTGATTCCAAGGAGCTTGCCAATATCCGGGCAGATCGATTTAGTGCCATGTTCACCCCCCTCTCACCCCCTAAACAGCCCATCTCAGTACCAAAAGATTATCAAATTCCAGTAATCATGGCCTCACAGGTGGAAACTGCACTATCCACAGCTAGGAATACAGCATCCATGGGACCAGATGACATACCGGGCTGTGTACTACATGAACTACAAAATAAACCTGCACCTCACCTAAGTGCCATGTTTAATTATAGCCTCACCTCAGGCTTCGACCCCACTGAGTGGCGCACAGCTACAGTTATCACACTTCACATGGGGGAATCCACCTTGGATCCTGGGAACTACCATCCCATCAGTCTGACGAGCCTAATCTGCAAGGGCATGGAATGCATTATCATGCAACTTATAAAAAATACATTGTCAACCAGCAAACACTGGACCCCACCCAGGTTGGGCTCGTGAAGGGCCAGTCTTGTCTCCTGAACCTGATTGTCTACTTTGAATCAGTCTCTGGAGCTGTGGAAGAGGGTGAGGTGGTCCACACAGCCTATCTGGACTTAGCCAAGGCCTTCAACACCATCCCCCACTTACGAAGCTGGCCATAAACTCCTGCGTCACTCATTGGGTTGCCAACTGACTTACTAACGGAACCCAGACTGTAAAAGTAGCCAAGTCCAATCCCAGCTCCAGACAAGTGACAAGTGGAGTACCTCAGGGTTCAGTCCTGTGACAGCTCTTGTTTGGCATCTACTTCCTTGAAGTACAGGCCAACACTACGGAACTCTGGTTAACAAAGTTCACAGATGACTGCAAACTGGGAGCCATTATTGCATCCCCAAATTATGTAGATATTCTATAACATGGCCTTACAGAAACAGATTCTTGGTGCCAGAGCCATGGGCTCAAGCTTAATGCCAAGTAATGTATAGTTATCCCCTTTGGAAATACCATGTACCCATGAATTGCCACATAGATGGCAGTACACTAAACACCGAACGTCTGCTGTTAGACATAGGGACACAGGTGGACAGTGGTCTCACCTTCATTAACCACATTGCCACAACAGTAAGGAAATCCTTCTGTGTGGTGCACCTCATCACTGAGGGCTTTACATCCAGAAAAAAGGAGGTAATTGTCCCACTGTACTCATCTCTCATTACACCCAGTATAGAGTACAATGCCCCATTTGGTATGTACCTCACAAGACATCTGTGACAACTGGGAAGGCAGTGGAAATACCTTACTATAAGAATCACAGGCCCAAAGCAGATGAGCTATGCTGACTGTCTAGAAAACCTCCAGCTATACTCTGTGGCATATTGTCTACACAGAGGCTATCTCTGCATAACTTACAAGGCTATGTCAAACCCTGGGATATGACATCTGTAATAAGTGTAAGTACTGCCATATACAGTACATGCGTCTATGTGCTGTCATTACAGTAGCAAAGGGTTTTGAGTGTCATGTCTGGGACACACAAGTATATGAGACCTGCACAGCACTATCTGTGTGAATGTGTTACATGCAGGGATAGCAATTTAGGGTACCTGCTGTCAAACTGGCATGTAGTGTAACATGGCGTTACTGCTGTTGACAGTACTGTCCCAGGCAAGGGTAGAGTGCTAACATTACTACTGACAACAAGCACACCTGCGGGCATAACTGCACTCTGAGGCCTCACTGTCATGTTCCTTGTGTGTGGGCTGTGTCACCATATATATCCCCTACTGGATACTAATCAGACATGTGGAATGTAACTGTAGAGTACCATCTGTACAGCACATGTTAGTGAGGGCTTACAACATGTAGTAATGGCATACATATTGTTGTCAAACATCCATCTGTTGACACATTCATCCTACTGCATAGCTACCCACCAAACTGGTGTCTGTCAGTCCCTCTACAGATGTCCAGATGGCAGGTATCCAGCTGGGCTACGTACAGAAAACCTATGCTTGATTGACACTGACATGTCTGGCCAGCTGTGTACTACCTGTCACATATAGGAGACAACACCCTGTATGGGCCACATGCCACGGGTACCTACACTACACTACCACAGTCAACTGAACATGCTTGGGTACAGGCCTCCATCACAGACACTAACCATGTGTTGTAATACATGTTGCATACATGTCAACTGGATCACCTCAGTGCTTTGTGCAGAAGGCACCCAGAGGATTGGCTGATGCATGTCACTTTCACCCTGACAGTCACTAACATGGTGTCTGTCAACAGATTGCCTGCTGGCACATGGCAGGTGACATGATACCAATGTACACACACCTCCTATACATCCAATCTCTCCATGGACAATAGCCAGATACACAGCTATGACCACCTGCAGCAATGCACTACAGTACTGACATGTGTACATGTGCATCACTGAGGATAGCAGTATTCATGTGTTAGTGCACCTGTAGTTGGGAATTCCATGATGGCCTTCACAACGACCTCAACTCCCATTGCCATAGTCAGATATGGCCGCTGCTGTATTGGACATGACATGTACCCTGTTCCACTCCTCTTCCTAACAGCTACATGTGCCTTGCAGTACCAGCACAATAGTGTTGTACAAATGGGTTGATAGGCATGGGAAACCCACTGAGGTCTGCCAAGTGTGTGTATGTGTGCATGTCTGCATATCTGTAGGGTACTCCATTCCAAGGCCACATACTCCTATTACAATACACATTGCCACACAGTAGTACAGATAGTGTTGTCTCTGCCTATAGGTGAGGCATCGCAAAGCAACACCCTAATAGGCCTATGGCATGTGCATTAGATGCATATCCCTGTAGTACCACTGTTGTGATATACAATGGATTGTATTGCCGTTGTGGGCAATGTGTGATAGTGAGTATGTCAGAGTGTCATAATGGGTTCCAGTGTGTACAGTATCCATTGGGGGATGTGGGTGCTGTGTACACTGTCATTACACTATGGTACACCTAGTATATGTCCCAAGTACCACTTTCTGGAGACCACTGTCACCATCAACCATACAGGTAACTGATACCAAAATACAGCCCAGTTACGCATGTGCTGTGTGCAGCCTACCTGTAACACATTGGACAAATGGACTAGTTAGTTAGCATCAAGAAGCCCAGGTCTCTAAGATGTATGTCTGCCTGTTATGTGTCTGTCAATGTGTATATGATGGTATGACACACTATGTATTCTCCATATACAACCATTAAATCCCCCATTACCATATTGTACATGTCTGTGGATGTTCTGCATGTAACATGTAACCTAGTACACACCTCACCCTAAACGTTGTGTGGTGTGTGCAATGAAAGCCACACAGTTCAGTAGTTTTACATACCTAAGTAAGGGTCTAGTCACAGTGTTGCTAAGTAAGGATGTGCATGTATGTGGATGGGTAGACATAAGGTTGCAGATTATACATGTCCCAGCGGGTCACCTGTCAATGTGGCACAGGCAATAACTGTTATACAAACCTGTGACATGCGTGCAACTGTACACCGGATATGTCATGGCCATGGTGTCACCACAGTGCCTTAACCCCTGTGGAATATGACTGCAGACCATCCTCCTGCTGACACATGTACACCTAAAACACAAATGCATAACATTATGGAGATCACAATCAATCAGTGTTACTAACAGCTGACATGCATCATAGCTGGATGGCTACACTACCTGACATGTATGCATTACACATTACTCCGGATAACATCTTACACTGCAGTACATTGCAGCATTCTATTACAGTCACCGTGTGCATCAGAACCATATTAGTCTGTCCCTGCATCGATGTTGTGGATGACAGGGATGTGGCACAGGTATCATCATATGCACAGGGTGTGTTGCTGGTTTGCCAGAGGCCGAGGGTGGTCCAAACATTTGACACCATGGGTATTGGTGAGGGGTTTAATTCTTTGATTGGGGTATGGTGATGTGGTGTGTGTTGGTATGGGGTTGCCCTAGGTGTGTTTGCATAGTGTGTGGATATGCATGCACACAGTTCTGCCATGTGGCTGCCCTATACAGGTGTTTTTGGACAGCTGCAGACCATATCTGGCAGGGTGTGCAATTCACTGCCTCCAGCCACAGACACACTGACTGTGCCTGCCAGGAGTTTCATGGGCAAGTGCAGGTACAGACCTTGATGTGCTACTCTCAACTGATGATGACAGATGTCGGCTGGAACCATGTCCTGCCCTGGGACTGGTCAGGGCCATGTGCACAAGGCCTACTGAGGTGTGGTGTGGTGTGGACTGCACCCCCAGTGATGTGCTGGGGCTGGTACTGCCACTACAGGAGCAGCTTGGCATCCTAGCACATTCACATCGACCACCAGCTGCTGGTGTTTCTGGCCTACATCCACACGGCTGTCGCACCACTCCCATCATGTTTTCATGCACAGACAGGCCACGGTGAAGGAGGCCCACCATCTCATCCCACTGTCTATCCATGATCTGGTTCTGTTTATGGAGGGCAGCAGCAACTTCATGGATGCTGTCACTTACAGATGAGAAAGCAGCCCTCTGCAGCCTCAGGCCATGTCTGGTGTGGATTTCCATACGTGCCTGTGCCTCCATGACAGCCTGAAACATGCACCTGGGGTACTAGTTGTGGCACCTCTGCCAGGGGCATGATGACCAGTGGCCCTCCCACAAGCATTGTTACTTATCTAGAAGGCAAATCCTTTGTCTACTGTTGTACTAATTGAAGGCATTGTCCTGGACAGCATGGTATGTTATATATCCACATTGCTTGCATCTACTGTTTTGTTTGGGCCTTGCATTCATCACTGATTACATATTTCAAAATCTATATGCTGTAAGTAATGGCATACATTATTGTATAGTAAACAAATTAAAGGTTTTCTGTGTATGCATACCTGTGTATGGTGCCATGTCCTTTGAATTGTGAGTGGGTATATGTTTAATGTAAGTATTCTCATTTGTGGGAATGGTTGCCACACTACACATTTCACAGGTGCCAGTTACAGGGCTTGTGGCTGAGGGATATACTTTGCACCCAGTACTTCCACACTATTTCTACATATGTATAGCTACTAATACCTTTTGTCTGTGTATATGTGTATATACCTATATATATCTCATATATATATATATATATATATATATATATATATATATATATATATATATATATATATGAATATATTTGTCACTGTATATATGTGTGTGCATATCTGCACCATTGTAATGTGTACTCCTTCCACATTGTACATTCCCTACAGTAGAATGACTTTTCTGCATGATATGTTACAGATATTGCCCTGACATTTTTCAGGTAAATTGGCTTACTGTTAAAGCATTGTAGCTGTGTTGTGGAGTGTCCTGAAGTCAAGAACTGCATGTGCTGGATATTGGATTGCACAGCATATCCATTAGGGCTGTGGAGGGGGTTAACATAGCACTAATTACCAGGTATCCCTCATTTGAGCCCCCACCCCCATTAACAGTGCATATGGTCTTTTATGTTGTAGTGAGTGGTTCAGGATTTTGTTCCCATGAGGAAATGATATGCACATTTCTATCTGTATATATATATATATATATATATATATATATATATATATATATATATATATATATATATATATATATATATATATATATATATATATATATATATATATATATATATATATATATATATATATATATGAACATATTTATCTATCTATATACAGTTGATGTTATATGATTATTTGTGAGTCATACATATATATATATATATATATATATATATATATATATATATATATATATATATAGCTGTCTATCTGTCTACATTTACAGATATATATTTGTCCATATGTCCATGCATGTTTGGCTCATAATTTTGGCCTGTACCTCATTCTTTTGGCAATTGACATGGATGATCTCAGGATTGAAGTCAGTAACTAATGACGACACCTTTGTGTTTCATTCTTCATCTCCTTCAAAATATTTGCTTTAATACATATAACTGTTTAACTAGCAACGTTTAAGTGTATAAGAGCAATATTTGACATACATCCCTATTTGTACCCACATTTTGGCACGCTTTGTCCAGAATTCTTGCATTAAGAGGTTGTGTGGTATGATATTACATCCTTTCCTGTACTGTTGAATGATTGTGCTGGATGATATCTTTGTGAAAACATTAGGGTTATGTATATCTGTCATGGATTTGTGTATGGTGTGCAGGGTCCTGGGTTTGAGCCTTGCAGAGGCTGTTTATTTTGTTGTTGGGCAGAACAAGGGCCATTGGATACAGAGTGATTAAGGCACTTTGCGTGATGGTAAGCACTGCTTACTTTCGGTAACAGTTTCTTACACTCAGCTTCTAAATGGCTTAACCTGTGTAGGCAGTGCTTACCCCCATGCAAACAGGTTTAAACCCGCTTACTGCTGCTTAAAAGTGCTTACTCCTGCTTACCTCCGCGCTGATTTCTTTAAAAGAAAAGAAAAATGGGTTGATAGGAAAGTGGTGAAAAAGGGGCACAAACATGGGAAGACAGTAGGGAAAATAGCCAGGGATGTGCAGGAAGGGTGTAGGGAAGGTCCATAGCTGATCATTTCTTCTACAGTGACAGCTGTGCATATACACTGTATTTGGAGGTAGATTTGGACACTCAAGCCCCTGGGAGGGGTGAGGACAATGATAATTCATTGTGATGCCAATTAGACCAGATTACATGTGTCCAGACTTCCACAATGGTGCAGCAGTAGCATTGTTGCCTCACAGCAAGAGGTTCCCCCGTTCGATTCCCAGCTGGAGTGTGGGGAGTGCCTTCTGTGTGGAGTCTGCATGTCCTCCCCTGGGTGGGTGTTCGAAAGACATGCGTAAATGGGCATGCCTTAGTTGAAGGTTGAACATTGAGCTGGCACCTCAGCGTCCGTAAAAATCAACTGCCAATCATTAGTGGACCGGAGTTGCCCTGTGGCGACCAACATGTGTCCAGTGGACACATGCGAAATGGACAGCTATGTGTGGGGCAAAATTTTTTGTGGGTATAGATTGCCCTTTTTTTCTTTCAGGTGAGAGTGGGATGTTGGGGAGGGGTAGTTGGTATATTTGGGGAGGTAGGTTGGGTAGGTTAACAGACAAGACAAACAAGACTCATACAGGGGGGGTATATGACACATGTGGGGGGTAAACACCTTGGAAGGGGAGGGGTGTTTGGAAGTTGCAAGCCCATGAGCCCCCAAATGGAAACAGTGGGACTGAGGTCCTCACCCATGGGTAGTCACCACTGTACCTTCACAGCCCTAAGGGTGGCTGTGCTGGGGGCTGTGTAAGGAGGGGCAGGCTCACCCTCTAATTGTGTCACGCAACCCTCAAGCTGGTGTAGCCAGTCTCAAACCTCTCTGTCGAGCTCCTTATGCACTACAGCCCGGACCTGATGGTGGGTGGCAGGTACCTCTATGCCCCTGCTCCTGGGGGGCAGAGCCCCATCCTCTGTGGTAGTTCCACCCAAAGGTGGTGCAGGGACAATGGAGAAGGAGGTCCCAGGCTGGGCCCCAGATGTGCTGGTGCCCGGTGCCATGGCCAGCTGAGGTGGTTCAGGTGGGTCTGCTGGGACCGGCCTTCCCATACGAGCTATGGTTTTGCAGTTTTAAGAATGATATGGGTTAGTAATAGTCAACAGCATTCAGGTTTAGTCATAACAGCATGCATAGGTATTCCTATTAACTCAAGACACCAGATTTACAACAGTTGCAGAACAAGCAGACCACATGCATATATGGGACAACAGTGGTCATTACAACAGCATGCAGGTTTCATTGATGGCAACAGGCCACCAGTATGGGGGTATTTTAACATGGCACATGCATAAAACCAAATGTGATTATTTGTAAACCAATAGTACATATGTCCCAACAAAAGTATGGAGTGTACATGTACCCATTGAGATGTGTAATTGTGTTCTTGTTGCACATATGGTGGGGGTGAGAGAGAGAGGTCAATTAACAAATAATATATCCCTGTAGTTTTCACAACTTTCTTAGTCACTGCAGTTATCTGTCCCTTACATGTATTATTACACTACCCAATGGCCTTACTTTGCACAATGGTATGTTTGTAGATTAGTATATACATGGACTGTGTCTTACGTATAGTCTACACCTCTTACCTGTTATAGCTGTGGGGTAAATCTTTGTTAACATTACTTGACAAATTCTACATATACTCCCAGATGACATGCTTGTAGACAAGTATATGAGTGAACAGTGTTGTAACTACAGTCTACACCTCTTACCTGTTATAGCTGTGGAGAAATCTTTGTTAACACTACCTGACAAATACTACACATACTCCCAGATTCCATGTTGATATTATCATTTTGGCCACTGAACACGGACCGAAACACAAAAGGAGGGGGTGTATCCATATTCATCAAGGATACCTACACCTCCAGGTTAATGGCACAGCATGATACCTCTGAGATCATCCATGTGCAACTAACATCGGGCAAATCTGCAATGCAAATTGTGGTCTGCTACAGATCACCCTCCATGACCCAGGACCACCACTCCACCTTTCTGAAGACATTAGAAAACATGAAGGTTCTACCAAACACCCTGATATTGGGTGATTTCAATTACCCTACCATTCACGGAGAAAACGACTGGAGTACAAACTCCCAGGCCCAGTGCTTCCAGGAATTCATCAACTCAAATACCCTGGATCAGCTGGTAAACTCCCCTACCAGAGGTGAAAACATATTGGACCTGGTCATCACCAACATGAGCGACAGGTGTTCCACACCAGAGGTCAACCCGTCACTGGTTGGATCAGCCCATAAACTAATCACTCTGGATGTCCACACCCCACCACCACCACCCCAACTAAGGAAACCAAAGTAAATTTTTTTCTAAAGCAAACTTCATCTTACTTAAGACAGAGGAGGTAAGGTTTACAGCCCCCACACTAAAGGATAACACTGCCCAAGATGCAGAAACCTTTACAAATGCACTCTATGAGCACCTACAAGGATGCATGGATCATGCCATCCCTAGCAAAACCAAGACTCACTTGCCTAAGAGAACTAAACTAGTTTGGTGGACCCCTGCCATAAACAGGCTATACACTAGAAGGAGGAAACTAGTTCAGAAAAAAAGCAAATCCCAAGAAGAAAAGACATCCCTGATCAGGATCAGTAAGAAACGTATGTCCCTCATCAAATCATCCAAGGCTACCTTTGAAAGAAAAATAGCCAAGGATTCAAAAGATAACCACAAAGCCTTCTTTAGCTGTGTTAAAAATCTAAGTAGCAACTTGCAGATATGCACTGAACTAGTGCAAAATAGTACAAAATATACTGAACCCACTGATATTGCCAACATCCTGGCAGATAGATTCAGTGCAAACTTCACCCCCCTCCCTTACAAAAGGGCCCACAATAATACTGGAAAAGTGTAGTGTCCCAAAAATCACAGACGCACAGGTGAAAACAGCCCTTTCAAAAGCCAAAAACACAGCGTCAATGGGACCAGATGGTGTCCCAGGATGCATCTTGCATGAACTACAGAACGAACTAACCCCCCACCTAAACACGCTGTTCAACCTCAGCCTCTCCATAGGCTTACGTGCCCATAGAATGGCACACAGCAACAGTTATTCCTCTCCACAATGGAGTGGCCACAACTGTTCCTGGTAACTATGCCTGGTCTGCAAGGATATGGAGCGTATCATCATGGAACTCATTAACAAAGACATTGGGAACCTCTAAACACTTGACCCAGCCCAGTTCGGCTTTGTTAAGGGCAGATCATGCCTACTAAACCTGGTAGACTTCTTCGAGACAGTCACCAAGGTCATAGACGAGGGAAAGGTGGTTCCTACAGCCTACCTTGACCTCGCCAAGGCTTTCAACACCATTCCTCACTAGGGTATTACAGAAAAACTCACAAGCCTGAACATAAACCCCTACATCATGAGATGGGTTGCCATCTGGCTTACAGACAGAACTCACATGGTAAGAATAGTGGGCTCCAGGTCCGACTCTAAACCAGTCAAAAGTGGTGTCCCACAAGGCTCGGTTCTGGGACCCCTACTGTTCAGCATATACTTCTCAGAAGTGCAGGCAAACACAGGAGGACTATGGCTAACCATGTTCGCCGATGACTGCAAACTGGGAGCCATAATTGACTCTCTGGCTGACACGGACATCCTCCAAAAGGGCCTTACTGAGACGGACACCTGGTGTCAAAGTCATGGCCTCAAGCTAAATGCCAAAAAATGCATAGTCAACCCATTTGGGAAAAACAAAACATCCACAAATTAACACATAGGTGGCAGCCCCCTTAATACAGAAGAGGTAATAAGAGATCTGGGGACCCAGGTAGATAGTAATCTCTCCTTTGACAAACATATTGCCAAAGTAGTTAGGAAATCCTTCTATGTGGCCCATCTAATTACTAAAGGGTTTGCATCTAGAAATAAAGAGGTTATAGTGCCCCTCTACTCGTCACTCATTAGACCCATCATAGAGCACAATGCCCCACTTGGGATGTATCGCACAAGACACTTCCAACAGCTGGAAAGACCACAAAAGTACCTCACCAAGAGGATTATTGGCCTCAAACATATGTCCTATGCAGCCCGACTGAAAAAACTCTGGCGTACTCAGTGGCATATTGCTTACTCAGAGGTGACCTCTCCCTGACTTACAAAGCCATGCCCAACTCAGAATTGATGGACATACTCCACCTAAAGAAATTCAAGTCACTGTGAGCCATGTGCTCTAGTGAGCTAAACCTCACCACAATAATAAATAGAACATACTGGAGGGATAGATTCATGTCACAGAGACTCCCCATGCTTTGGAACAAAATTCCAAACTACATTACGCAGAGCCCCTCACTAACACTCTTCAAGAGAAACCTTGACGAGTGGATGGGTAACAGAAAATACACCCCTGGCATCACTTCATTGGCTGTGCTTGACAGAGGATCAGTTAATTAATCAATGGGGTAGCGAAAGCCGACACACTCTGGCTAGGCTTATAAATGCCCTTGGGCAGATAGCCTAGTACCTACCTATGAACCTATGAACCTATGAACACATACCTAACAGTTCGTTATTGCACACATTCTGGTCAAGGCTTGACAGGATGCAGGTGTTAATGTGATATATTTTGGAATAGCTGTCATACACTTTGGGTGAGATGCTACAATGACAGGTTTGTTTCCATATATATTCTGTTTTTATGTTCAGGTCTGACTATCCATTATATGTCAGTATAAGCTGCCTACATTTCTTGTATCATTGCACTTATTTGTCAGGGGAACAGGTTACCGGGCAACAGATTTGGGCCCGTTATCTGGACATACTGGACAGATCAGAACAGTTGAGGGGTATGACTATGCATACAGCTTACTACCTGAACATTCTGCCACAGTCTGTAGAGTTGATGGCTATGATTTTGCTTACAGTGTACTATCTGAACATTCTAGCAAAGTCTGTACAGTTGTTGGGTCTAATTATGCATACAGCTTTCTATCTTAACATTCTCGCAAACTCTGTACAGTTGTGGGGTATGATTATCCATACATTTTACTACCACTCCCAGGATTCAGACCCCTGCTGTGTGTGGTAAAAATATGACAGTTGACATCATAGTACACTGTACTATCAGGCAATTGGTGTGAAGCATTCCAATAGTTTTTGTCTAAGTCTCCCTCAGTTGTTCTATATGACTGACTTCTTGGGACTTCCAACATTGTTATAGTGAACTTCCTACACATTTTAGCTGTGTTCAGCAGTGTGGGTAACACTGCTTAATACAACAGTACTATTTATAGAATGCAACACTACAACAACATATGAAAGCAGAATGTACACAAGCACTCCTGGGGTATTAGTTTTAGTCACAAGATATTATACATTTATTTCCATGCAACCTATATGACAGTCTTCCTGCCATATTGTGTGGTTTATTCAGTACATCCCATACACAATACATTTTTATTCTGGTACAACACTTTCCAGAACTGTTATATTTATTTGTTATGACAGTACATGCAGGAATATTACTAACCTACCTCGTGATGCAGCCTTTGCAGCCTAGCAGCATGGGCTCACAGGTTTGCAGCCCACTCATCTGCAACTGTCAGAGAAATACAATGATATTTAGCCATTACCTATCCATAGTATACACAAGCCAGGCAATCATTATCTACATAGTAGAATTGCTACTTACTCAGTGCTGGGGCATCGTCCATCTGCCTTGCTTCTTGGATTCACTGGTCCAAGAGATCACCCCTCTGCCACTTCAGGTCAGCATGGTGATGCCTGACCTGCTCACCAGTCTGGGGGATACCAGTGGCACTGGTGAGGTCATGGGTGAGACTGTCCCAGGCCTCCAGTTTATACTGAGAGCCCTGGTACTGGCCCTGCAGTAGTCTCTCCAAATGGTGTTTTACCAGGAGCCATACCATGAATCTGGACTCCTGGGTGCCCCAGCGCTGCGCTCTAAATTGAATGCCTTCCTCAACTCCAGCCATTCTGCCTACAGTAGGGAGCTGCAACCAGGTATGGGAATTATTGGCGCCTGTGGGGTTTAAATACACCCGATTTCCCACACTTTCCCATGATTGGACAGTTTTGAAATGGCTAAGCTATGGGCACACCTGCTTACCTAATGTTGACATTGCTTAAAGGAGCATACCACTGGGCAGATTGCATTAGCCAGCCTACATATTGCTTACACCATGTAGGCTAACCTGTGCAATGCTTAGCATTGCTTAATATTTATTTAGAATTATATTTTCCTTTTGACATTGATGTATTATTTGTTACATATTATATCTGTGTCTGGTATCTGTGATTCATGTTTACGTACACTGTATGGCATCCTGGGGACTTCAACACTTTATTAACAATAACACCTCAAATCTGGCCTTACTGCAGTACTCCATTTCACATATTTATGTTATGTAGCAGGTTATACAACATCACACTGTACATTGATTCATTTCACATGTTCGGTTTGATTTTCCTATAGTGTGGATTTGTTTGTTGACACCTCAGTTTTATGTACTGTCATGATGGCTTAGTGATTAACTACTGTGACTGCAGTATACACGGTCCTGTGTTTGAGCCTTGCCGAGGCTGTTTATTTTGTTGCTGGGCAGAACACGGGCCATTGGATATGGAGTTATTAAGGCACTTTAAAGCAGTTGTAAATGAGTTTGCATGGGCTTGCATGATGGTAAGCACTGCTAATTTACGGTTACACTTTCTTATACTCAGTTAGCTTCCATATTGCTTAATCTGTGTAGGCAGTGCTTACCCCCATGCAGACATACTTAAACACGCTTACTAGTGCTTACATATGCTTACTACTGCTTATTTGTGCTTAAACCTGCTTACTAGTGCCTTATTCATTATGACACTGATACTTCACATGTGCATTTCCTGCAGTACTCTAGTTCATAAATATGTGTTATTTAGTGGGTTTTGCAAAAAAAAAATTGGTTATAACGTGCTTTGCCATGTAAAATAAATTGTTCTGCAGTGAGACTCGAATCAGGAATGCCTGCTCATTAAGCGGATGCTCTGCCCACTACACTATTGCTGTGCTGCTTCATTTGCATATATCTTCCTTGTTATCCTCTTCAGCCTTTTAAGCTGCTTTACCTGTAGCTAAGCGATGACACACCCACACACCTATGGTTAGCTTTAATTGGATTTTTAAAAACAATTAAAGGGTTTCTTCATTTTATTTTTATGTACTTTTGCTGTTGTACACATGGGGGACTGTTGGTGGGGATATGCAGACACCTATGAGGGATCTCGCTCATTTCTTAACACTTTCTGCCCAAGGTGCATTCCTCTGCCTGGACTATCTTAATCCCTCCCGTTCATTCTCCCACCACTGGGCTTGAGTTCACTTCTTTCTTACACGTTATCTCGGTTTTTCTTCCGCCCCCCCCCCTCCGCACTTACATCCATGAGGTGGTCTGATTTGAACCAGTCAATCCAACCCCGACACACCTCTATCCATAATTCCATAATTTCTTACCCATAGTTCCTTCCCCACCCCCTCCCCGAGCTCCACATACACAGCAACCATTCATTCTCTGGTTGCTAGCCTAGCCATGCCACACCTACACACATTGTCCTTTCTCCACTTCTCGGTACACATCCAGTATACTGTCTCGACCCAAGCTTCTTCAGGCTCTTCATCTGTTTAGTCCGCATATGTACGAGCCTTGCCTTGTTCATCTTTCAAGACACGTGTAAACATCAGATTGACTCACAATTTTTGGTTCATCCCACCAGGGGCAAACCTGTTTTTGTGTCAAGATTAGACTTAGGTGGTCTACACTGTTTCTCCCACTGGTAGCATCCTGCCAGGGGTTTAAGAAACAGTGGTTTGCTCACACACCTGCCCAGCCTCATCTCCCGGTTCCAAGGAACCGACGTCCTAGGTTTGACATTTGAGCATGAAGCACACCCACATGCCCCCCTCGACGTGCACAGTTTTTTATTATTTTCTTAAGTTTTTTTCAAGACTACTGTTCTCACATTATGATTGGACAGGAACTGTTTTGTTAATTAACATAAACTGCACAAAATACTGTATTTGAGCAATGTACAAATGGTTGCTTGTATTAATGTAACATGCCTGTCTGAAGGGGTCTTGATATTACATAAGACGACAATGCTAAATAATTCAGGGGTTGCTGGTGTTCTCCTTTTCATTCATTTTTAATGCTTTGTTGTCACGAAGTTCCTTCTTGATATACATATATATATATATATATATATATATATATATATATATATATATATATATATATATATATATATTTGTGTCTTTCGGCTTTTTCCTGGTTAGGGGTCGCTACAGCAGAACTCCGGTCCGCTAATGATTGGTAGTGGATTTTTACGTACCGGGTTACCAGCCCTGATGCACAACCTTCGACGAAGGCCCGCCCCATTCACATATGCCTCCACACAGAAGATGCTCTAGCTGAGAATCAAACGGGGCAACATCTTGCTATGAGGCGACAATGCTACCGCAGCACCACCACCGCAGTGTATATATATATATATATATATATTTAAAGTAGACCCATATATATATATATATATATATATATATATATATATATATATATACACATACATACACACATACATCTACATAATTAAATACGTTTCCTATACTGTTGAATGACTGTGCTGGATGATATGTCTGTGATAAAATCAGATGTATATGTATCTGCCATGGCTTAGTGGTAAATCACGTTGCCTATAGTGTGCAAGATTCAGGGTTTGCAACTGGGGAGTGCTGATTATTTTGTTGCTGGGCAGGACAAGAGCTGTTGGATACAGAATGACTACAACACTTTTAAGCAATTGTAAGTGGGTTTGCGCGAGGTTAAGCAATGCTAACCTTCCGTTACATATGCTTACAGACAGTTAGCTTCAATCTTGCTTAACCTGTGTGCGCATTGCTTACCTTCACACAAATGGGCTTAAACACGCTTACTAGTGCTTAAATATGCTTACTACCACTTACTAGTGCTACATTTTACACAGTAATAGTGTAATGGTTCTTGGGGGGTGAGTGATTTGGAAAATGTATAGAGTTATCATTCATCACATAGTTTACCTTCCATTTGTATCTGTGATACTGTATGGGGCACATGTGATTATCTGTGGTCTTTGCAACATTATGACATTGACACCTCACATCTGTATTAAATGCAGTACTGCAGTTCACAAATGTGTGTTATTTATTAGGTTATGCCACAAAAAATATTTATCATGGAGTGATTTGAAGGGAAAATGGAATATACTGCAGTGGGACTTGAACTGGGAATGATTGTTTATAAGGCAAATGCTCTGTCCCCTACACTATTGCTGTACTGCTTCCTTTGCATATATTTTGCTTTTATCCTCTTTCTGCTATTTAAGCTGTATTAACCATAGCTAAGCAATGGGTACACCTGTGCACCTACGGTTAGCTGTACTCAGATTTTTAATAAAAAGTAAGAGGGTTTCTTCATTTAATTTATATGTACTGTTGCTGTTGTACACATGGGGGACTGTTGGTGGGGATAAGCGGACACCTATGAGTGATCTCGCTCATTTCCTAACACCTTCTGCTGTTCTACATTGCAGGGGCATGTTTATTCTGAGAGCTCTGCTCTCAGACATGCCCCCTGCACTCATACATGCTCCATGTAAGCCTAGGAGCTCGGGCAGTGCACCTTGTTAATATGCATGGCGAGCTGCCGTCCTGCTCCTAAACGGGTGCTTCTATGCAGGACTAAGCTAGTCCTGCACAGAAGATTAGTGAATCCGGGGGATTAACATAAAAAGTTGGTTATAAAATATATTTCCATTGGTTGCACATATAAGTTTATCACAAAATGAAACAATATTATATTTGATAGAAACACATACTTTTTAGCCTGATATAATTTATGGAAGCATTAAATGGTAGAAAACAGGGAAATAATAGAAAAATGTAATATATCAAAAGGAAATCAGTTAAACATGCAAGCCGTAACATAATGCATACTTTGACACTCAAGCTGCTGTATCCACCTGTTTTCAAAATATTTCTTACTGGAGGAACAAAGAATGTTTTGATGTAGACTTGACTAAGGAGGAAAAACAAAAGTTTATCAAAATGTTTATATAACAAAGAGTGCACCAGCAAGCAGGAGGTGACTGCCTCTGATTCCTCTTACAACAAAGCCTAAAGAGGGACTTTTACAATGAAACATTTTCCGTTGATCTAAATGATAATGATTGAGAGACAGAGAAAAAGTATTAGAGCTGACTAGAAGAATTAAGGAGTACCTTGAACTTAAACCAGAGACTGGTGTTGGGAGATGGGGATGATCAGGAAGGCTAGCAATGTTGAAATTAGTGGAAATCAGGATCAGGAAGGCTAGAAATGTTGAAATTAGTGGATAAATAGAAGATTATAAAGCATAAATATCTCTGGATATAGGAATAGACATGTGAAATATGGCTTTATAAAAAAGGTGGTTCAGAAATAGTGGAATTTTGTTGGCTTTGTTAAACTTGTGGATGAATTGTAAACATATACCCTACTTTATGTTCAGTAATGTTTAGAAGGACACTGGAGGAAATTAAGCAACTTTAAGTAAAACATTTTTGTGCATACTATTTGTTTACAAATGTCATAATTAAAACTATTATATTGTAAAGCAGTTTTGTACTGTGTGCAGTGGTATTTTAAATGGGGTTGGGTGACTTCTGTATATGTTAAAGATATTAAAGCAACAAACTGTACAGGTTTTATACTGTAACGCAATAAGAAAGATTGCTCAGAGTAGGAAGAATGAATTACAAAAACTGGAAACCTGCTACAATAAAATCGCAAGATTTGCCACAAATTCACCAGCTAGATCTCAGCATTGCCTAGCACTCAAGCAACTCAACTGGTTAGAACTTCCACAACTCCTTCACTACACACAACTCTCAATGGCCCACTAAATTCTCTTTGAGCCTGAAAAAATACCTGTACTTCACACTCTTCTTAAACCTTATGCTCCTGCTAGACCACTCCGATCCACCAAAAGAAACCACATCCAAAAATCAAGTAGGACAGTCCCTCTTTTCAAACTACATAGGTAAACTCTGGAATGCCTTACCAACTAATCCTATCTCCCTATCATGCCTAACAACATTTAAACCAGTTTTAGAAAACTACCTCCTTAACAACTGGATCTGTCCTTGCACTACTCACAGCTAGTTACTAACTAATCTCCTATTCCATAAGTTCTCTGTAATTTCCTACCTACCTCACACCTAACACTCTATGCTATCTACCACTGACATAATCAATAGGGAAAAGAATAACACTAACACTAACTCTTGCTTGTGCAATTATCTTTAACACTTTGTAAAGATGAATCGCACTTTAATGTCTCCAAGTAACATATAACAAACTAGAAGACATTTGCTACTACTCTATATAAAATGCCTCAATTGACCTGCTGTTTCTATAACATTAGATTGATATTGTTATGTACATTACAGGTACTTAGCCTTGGTGACTTGTACAGGGTAAATCTATGTAAAAGTTTACAATATTCCTACCAAGCATTTCTTGGCTTGTATTATACATGTTTGTATCATATTTGTATACTTTTTGTAACTTATTTTGTATTTTACTGCTGTAACTGGAACTTTTCTCCCCTGGCCTTCACTGAAAAAGGAAATGTGTCCAGTCGGACTTTCCTGGTAAACAAATGTAAAATAAATAAAAATAAATTAAATAATAATAAATAAAATAAAGTTAAAGTTAATATGATGTTGAGAGCTTGGGCTGCTGGGGTATATAAGTGTACTGATATATATAAAATTAAGATAATTTCCTGTTTTGCAGGGGTGACTGTCTAATCGATTTCCTTTCTATAGATATAATGAGTTTTTAAGCAAATAGGCTTGGAAATGTTGAAAACATCGAAAACGTAAATATTGACACCAAAACCTCGAACAACAAAATCATCGGAAGCTGAAAATGTAGAATAGCATCATTCCGAACTGTCATGGTCAGCCAACATTGTGTTCTACATGCTACTGAGCAACAGAAATTAAATAAATAACCATATAAAGCACCTTAACTCTATCAACTAAACAATACAGCAAAACACCATTTCCAATTTAATCTACTAAATAAATCAGTGTGAATTTACACAACATAACATACTGAACTTGTACAATGCATTAATGTAAGAATGCTAGGGATATTCGTAAGAAGTTAAAAACTAATGCATTAGCCTGTCACTATCATAGTAAAGGACACTATAGATTTATTTCAGAGTTTTACAGTTGGTTGAGTCTGATATCAGAGGTGTGGATGTGAATAACAGAATACAAAAGACTGAATTAAAGTGAATTTTAGCTCTGTAGGCACATATATGTCGCCTCACAGTAAGACGTTGTCCTGTTCGATTCTCAGCTAGAGCGTCTTCTGTGTGGAGACATGCGTGAATGGGCGTACCTTCATTGAAGGTTGTGCATCAGGGCTGGCAACTCGGCATGTAAAAATCTACTGCCAATCATTAGTGGACCGGAGTTCCGCTGTGGCGACCCCTAACCGGGAAAAGCCGAAAGACACAACAAGGCACATATATTGCACTAAAAATAGAAAAATACTGAGAGGAGACCAAAGCCTTTCAAAATCAATATGTTGCAAGGTGGCTGTGATACATACAAGAGATGTGTTTGAGAAACTTCCAACCAAGACCTGAACTGACAGCATCTGAAGAGATAACCAAGAAGGAAGCTTCAAAGGCATTTCCATTAGCAGCAATGGACACGTCAAGATCAAGAACATTTCTCTGAAGAAGACACTCCTGGTACTAAGTTTTCCAAATATTCACCATATTTCTGAGAAAGGCATCATGATTATCAGATAACTGTAGAACTGAAACATATTTAATTGTGTTTTGAAAATGTCACTGTAGTACTGAATACCAAAATGAAAACATGTTATTCATGTTTAACCTCCTTCTCCTCCTACTCAGCCTTTATTACATAAAAACAATGATGCTAGCAATTATGTTTCTTTCCCAGCAACAAACTAATATCAAAAACTGTCAGATTTTCATATCTCAATTAAAGGATGGTGCCACAACTATATCTATAATCCATTTACTTCCATTTGAAGACACGACAGCTACATGCTTAAGAATCTTTCCAAAAAAACTCCACTCTCAAAGCAATATACAAAACTCAAAAGTATATAGTTATGATCACTCTTTTGCATGTACACTTTTCAGGTGACAAACAATTAAATCCAGGATGAATCATCCATAAATCACCATCTATATATCATGTAAATGCTTTCAGCATTATTAACAAGTTGATTTAATTAGAAGAATGGACAACCTTTCACATCCCTAAAATAATAACTTAATCTTGGCTGAAGGACAAGTCATAGGTATCCCCTTACTTTGCAAATAGTTACATCACTTTCTGCAACAAGAAACAAAGTTCCAAACCAAGATGGGGAGTTACAACTTTCGTAAATAGTAACTAACAGTTCTAACTTTACCTCATAGCTGAATGATAGACCCCAACAACTCTGCTCCTGAATGATGTCTAATGAAGCTCATCACTGTGGGTTACACTAAATTATTTTTTACTCCAATGTATACTGCTGCTCATTTTTCTGTGTTACTACTACAAGGCATACTTACAAAACATTAAAAAAGTCAACAAGTTTATAATTTGTGTGATGCCCGTGCACTGGCCCAGCAAACAAGGAGCCTCAATCCTTACCAATAACACCAGTGAGGGTTGTCCACATAGGGAAGGATAAAAAATACACACACAGTAAAGTACAATTTCCCTTAGGAGCACACAGAGATCACAGTCAGTCTGGGAATGGTTTCTCCCTTTCTCTCCAGATCCCCAATAAGACTCCCCATTGGCACAGCTATAGGGCCCAGATCTCAGCCTAGTGGGCAACCTAAAACCTCCAGCACTCTCTCTCTCTGTCCAACCAGTGCTTTGTGTCCCTGCCCAAGTAGCTGACACACACACACACACACACACACACACACACACACACACACACACACACACACACACACACACACACACACATATACACACACACTTTGAGATAAAAGCTATATACAACCACACAGACACTCCTGGGGAAGGTTGTCACAGGTTCTCCAACTGTGCCCCTTTTACCCAGACTTTAAGGTAGAAATTACTGCCACCACCCACTAATATTTATCAGCTACTAAAAAGGCTATTATCAAGGGGTATCCAATTCTACTGTGCAATATTATTATCCAAATGATATGTGCAACTGAACAGCAAGGCTTATTTGGAGTGCCTTTGTACAGTATCACTATATATATATATATATATATATATATATATATATATATATATATATATATATATACAATGTACTCTAGAGCTTAAATTATCTCTACAGAAAACAGCCACAGTTGAAAGGTTTAAACATATTTAATAATAAATAATAAAAACACAAGACAATACTTCTTACTAAACGGTGCTAGTCAAGAGTTCAGAGATCACAGACAAATACTTAAAATAATACAGTAGAAAAGTTCTGACATCAATACAGAAAAAAATAATTTAATCTTCCTATTTCCTAGCTATATCTAAGAGAAAACAGTTCTAAAATAAACTTACATATAGAGCATAGGCAGTGCTGGTGAGTTGGATGTTCTCAACACAAATGGAAAAAATGCTCTCTCTCTCTTTAAATTGATAACACAGTGCTGCTTTACAATACATCATTCTTAATAATTTTCTGTTTTACCAGGCTAACAGAAACTCAAAGGTTAATATCCCTTTTGATCTTGCAGCTGGTCTGGAAGCCAGAGCAATAAAATAAATTATAAATGTAAATTCTTGCCATTAACTCTGGCCTCAAAACAATAGGAATAATTCCTTCATTTAGACATCTCAGCTCTGAGTTTTTACACCAGACAATTGCACAATGCTTGAGCTTTCCTACAGCAGAGTGCACTGTTGTTACATTTTTTGCAGTTCCACATTCAACACCACTGTTTCCCATTTAAGAGAACAAGCCTGTAGCTTATGTTAATATTTACAAATGACAGAATTATCTACAAAATTCTAACTGGCTAGGCTGGCAGCCTTCACATATCTTCACATATCTCCCCCCCTGGAGAACTCAAGCTAGTTTTTCAAGTGACCCTTGAGAACCATTGCTTGAGAGGGTTAGGTCTATCTGAGTATACCTTACTCCAGTCTCTGCCTTGAGAGCCCATCTGCGTTGGCATTGCTAATCCCACTGCAGTGCTGCACTGACATATCATATGCTTGCAACCCTAGGCTCCATCTTAGCAACTTGGCATTTTGCTGGCTGGCTCTCTTTAACCATGTTAGGGGATTGTGATCTGTAACTACAGTGAATTTTCTTCCATACAGATAAGGTTGAAGTTTCTGCAATGCCCACACTATGGCTAAACATTCCTTTTCCACAGCTGCATAGCATTCCTCCCTGGATTGGAGTCTACAACTGAGATAAACCACTAGGTGCTCTTCTCCCTCTGAAGAAATCTAGCTAAGTATAGCCCCCATCCCATGGTTTGAAGCATCCACCTGCAGAGCAAATTCTTTGCTGTAATCTGGACTGACTAACACAGGGGGTCCTCCCAAATCTTCTTTAAGCTTCTGGAATGCCTGCTCACATGCTGGGATCCACACTACCTTATCTGGCCTGTTTTTCCTTCTCAGGTCTGTGAGGGGATCAGCTATGGTACTATAATTGGGGAAGAACTTTCTGTAGTACCCTGCTGTCCCAAATAATGCCCTCACCTGCTTTTTGGTAACAGGTGCAGGCCATGCCTGAATGGCTTCTACTTTGGCAGGTTCTGGCCTGATCTTACCACTCCCCACTCTATGTCCCAGGTAGGAGACCTTTGCCATACCCACCTGCCATTTGTTGGGCTTAATGGTCAGCCCTGCCCTCTGTAGTCTGCCCAGCACCTCCCTGACATGTTGAAGGTACTCTGGCCAGGAATGGCTGTAGATGGCAATATCATCTAGGTAAGCAAGGGCAAACCCTCCTGTTCCTGCTAGGATATGATCTACCAGCCTCTGGAAAGTTGCTGGGGCATTTTTCCCAAAGAGCATCTTTGTGAACTCATACAAGCAAAAAGGAGTCACAAAGGCTGACCTCTCTCTAGCACTGGGAGTCAAGGGCACTTGCCAGTAAGCCTTGGTAAGATCGATGGTTGCTGCTATAGGGCCTCATCTCTCCTAGGTATGGGGTAAGCATCTGGCTCTGTGTGACTATTTAATTTCCTGTAGTCCTCACAGAACCTGGTGCTGCCATCCTTTTTTGGCACCAGCACCACTGGGGAGGCCCAGGGACTGTTGGACTCTTGAATTACCCTTAGATCCAACATTTCATGTATCTCCTCCCTCAGAGTCTGTTCGACTAGGTCTTTGGGTTCCTGTATGCACCTGGTGTATATATGTCCCCAAACTCCTGTAACACTGCTCAGATTTCTCGAAACTGGGTAGGAGATAGCTGCTGGGACATTGTTACCCCTTCCATTGAGGTGTCAGTCCGAGCCTCACTGAGATCAGTCACCAGATCTCCCTCAGACTCCTCCTGCAACCCACTGCAAATACTCAGCACAAGGGTGGCCCTATCATAGCAAGGTTTCATCATGTTAACATGGTACAATTTGTGCTCCTGCCTAGCAATTCTACCATGTAGTTAACATCACTTACCTTCCTTACCACCTGGTGGGGTCCCTCCCAAGCTGCTTGCAGCTTGTTGTCTCTGACAAGAATGAGAACCATTACTGGCTGCCCTACAGCATACTCTCTAGCTTGAGCATTCCTGTCATACCAGACCTTTTTCTGTTGTTTGGCTTCTGCCAGGTCCTCTTGGCCAAGCCCATGAGTTCCCTAAGCCTTGTCCTGAGGTTTAGGACATATGCCACAACAGCCTCCTTATGGGATTCACATTCACCTTCCCATTCATCATGAATTAAATCTAGAGGTCCCCTCACCCTATGCCCATACAGCAACTCAAAGGGTGAAAAACCTGTGGATTCCTGGGGAACCTCTCTGTAAGCAAGCAACAGATGGGGCAAATATTTGTCTCACTCCCTTTTAAACTGTTCTGCAAATGCCCATAGCACAGACGTGATTGTAGAGTTTAACCTCTCAACAAGACCATTAGTCTGAGGATGGTAGAGGGTAGTCTTTAGGAGCTTCACCCCACAGTACGTTCATAGACAAGCTAGCAGGTCTGACATGAAATTGGCAACTCTGTCAGTCAGTATTTCTTTTGGTAAACCTACCCTACTGAAAATCTCTAACAAAGCATTTGCCACCTTTTCAGCCTCAATGGAGGACAAAGTCACTGCCTCAGGGTATCTTGTAGCATAATCTACTACCACTAGGATATACTTTTTCCCTGTGGAACTTGGGGTACTCAGAGACCCCACAATATCCATAGCTACCATCTAAAATGGCTCCTCAATTACAGGCAAAGGCATCAAAGGAGCTTTCATCTTGTCTGCAGTACCCTGTTACATCTCTGGAAATTCCTGGCTAATAGAAGTTCTCTTTGTATGTTTTATGCCCATATGACCTGCAAAGGGAATATCATGGGCTATGGCTAGAAACATCAGATGATAGGCTCTAGGCACTACCAACTGCTATATTTTCTCACCTTCTAGCCCTCCCTCAGGGGTCCACTCTCTATACAGTAAATCTTTATCCAAGTATACAGATTGCCCTTTCCCTTGAGAATCAATTCCCCTCAGGCCTTGCAATACCTCTCTCAGGCCTTGCAATGTAGGGTCTGAGAGCTGTGCCTATCTCAACTTTCTCTTTGCAACCCTTCCCAGCTCCCCTTCCACAGGAAGTCTGCCATCCTCTGACAGTGGTGCCTCATTGTCAGCTTGGGTACTACAACTCACCTCTACCTTTGCAGTCACTCTGCCCAAGGGAACATCAGTACTCACAAGCAGCTGTGGCTTACTTTCAGTCTCACTGCTACAACATAGCTTCCTCCCTGAAGTAACCATCTCACCAGTCCTGGCTGCAAGTATGTGGTCTGTCTGGGTCTCTCCCAGGCTACCAGACCCGCATGCTTATCTCAAAGCCTAATAACGTGTAACTGCATTAACACATGGTACTGCCTCATCCAAATCCTTCCCTATCAGGACATCTGCAGAATGGTAGTTCAGTACCCCTGTTGTCTCAAGACAACCTACTATTGGCATTTTCTCTTTCCCATTTACTGGCTCTCTTAACTTTTGTTCCCCACCTTGCCTCTGTGGACATCTGTATGCCACATGGCCCCACTGGTTGCATTCAAAACATTTAACCCTAGGTCCTGGATGTATACTTGGACTAGTGGCTTCCCTTGCTACTGGCAGATTCTGTTGGGGCAGTCTGGGCTGCCCACCATGGATTTCTTTAGAACCATGAGCAGTACTGGGGGTCCTTTTCCTGTGCAGGGATGCACTGCTTGTTAGGTATAGGTCTCCCTTATTCTCCATCTCCTCTGAAGTAGCACATTGTCTATCAGCTAACCATATCATCATGTCCTCAGGCAAAGTGCTAAGGGCTTGTTCCCTCACCAAAAGGTCTGCCAGCCCTTCAAAAGCAGTGAGCTGACATCCACTCATCCACCTATAAAAATAATTGCTCAGTTCAGCAGCATATTCACACACACTTTGATCTGCCTTGTGTCTATGCTCACAAAACATTTTCCTATAAGTTTCAGGTGTTAGCTTAAAAAAGTCTAACAAGCAATTCTTAGCAGTATAATTAAAACATTAATGATCAGAAATTTTAGACAACACAGTTACAGCTTTACCATGGAGTAAGAGGGTCAGGACCCATGCCCAGAGCCTTTGGTCAATATCATACACTTTACATACCCTCGCAAACATACGAATGAAACTGTCAAAATTATCCCCCTCTATAAACTGCGGAAGAACTTTACTGACCTTTTGTGCTTCTGGGGTCCAGTTACTCCCTTCCCCATTACCTCCATGACTCTGTCAAAGATTCAGCATCTCCTTTTCATGCTGCCTCTGCCACTCCTTTTCCACAGCTTCCATTTCCAAATGCCTGGCCTCCAACTCAAGTCTCTTTAGCTCCGAATGGATTTTTAAGTCCTCTGCACAAAGGTTGAGCTGTCCATTCTCTGAAGTGTTGTACATCTCCATGGTCAGTCTGATCATCCTCCTGGTTGCTGTTTTCTGATGCAGCTGTGACCAAAGCTGCAATCATGTCTGCCTTAGTCAGGTTTCCATGCACCAGTCCACTAGCCTGGCACATGTCAGTCAGCTGGCCCCTTGTCAGCTTTCCATACTCCTCTGCTAACATGCTTGCCTGCTTTTCCTGACTAACTAAGCTAACAAAAGAAATAAAACAATTGTGATCTGAACTCTGAATATTCACTGCATGGCTGATTTAGATTACAAAACATAGGTTCATAGGTAGGTACTAGGCTATTGGCCCTAGGGCCTATATAAGTCTAGCCAAATGGTACCCTGGCTTTTGCCACCCAAGAAAATTATTTTCCTGTGCTCCTGTCAAGCAGAGCCACAGAAGTGATCCCCGGGGTGAATTTCCTATCTCCCATCCAATCATCAATATTTTTCTTGAAGAGTGCTAATGAGGAGCTTTGCTTGATATAGATAGGTAGTTTGTTCCAAAGTATGGGAAGTCTCTGGGACAGGAATATATCCCTCTAGCATGTTCTGTTTATCGTAGTGACAAGGTTTAGATCCCTAGAGTGTGTAGCTCGGAGGAATTGGGATTTCTTTACCTAGAGCATGTCCAATAGCTCTGGGTTTGACATAGCTTTGCATGTTAGGCAAAGATCACCTCTGAGTAGGCAATATGCTACAGAATAAAGCTGGAGTTTTTTGAGACGGTCTGCGTAGGCCATCTGTTTGAGGTTGGTAATCCTCTTTGTGAGGTATATCTGTGGCCTTTCCAGTTGTTGTATATGTCTTGTGAGGTACAAACCAAAAGGGACGTTGTACTCTATAATGGGTCTAATGAGTGATGAGTAGAGGGGAACAATGACCTCTTTTTTTCCTGGATGAGAAACCTTTTGTGATGAGGTGTGCCACATAGAAGGATTTCCTGACTACTGTGGTGATGTGATTATCAAAGGAGAGACTACTGTCCACCTGTGTTCCAAGGTCTCTTATCACACTTTCAGTGTTAAGTAGACTACCGCCTATGTGGTAGTTCATAGGTACAGAGTTTTTACCATAGAGGATGACAATGAAGTTTTTGGCATTGAGCTTGAGGCCATGGCTTTGACACCAGGCATCTGTCTCAGTGAGGCCCTTTTGTAGGATGTCCACATCATTAGGAGTTTTGATTATGGCTCCTAGTTTGCAGTCATCTGCAAACTTTGTTAGCCAAATACCTTCTGTGTTAGCCTGTACTTCAGAGAAGTAGTTACCAAACAGGACAGGACCTAGGATTGAACCCTGTGGTACTCCACTTGTCACTGGTCTGAAATTGGATTTAGAGTCTGCTACTTTCACAGTGTGGGTTCTGTCAGTGAGCCAGTTGGCAACCCATCTTGTGACATAGGGATTTATACCTAGTTTAGTGAGTTTCTCTATAATTCCAGAGTGGGGGATGGTGTCAAAAGCCTTGGCAGGATCTAGATAGGCTGTGTAAACCACCTTACCCTCATCTACACCTTTGGTGACCACTTCAAAGAAGTCTATCAGCTTTAGGAGACATGATCTGTCTTTTACAAACCCGAACTGGATAGGGTCCAGAGTTTGGAGATTACCAATGTCATTGTTTATAAGTTCCATAATGATACACTCCATAGCCTTGCAGACCAGGCTTGTCAGGCTAATGGGGCAGTATTTCCCAGGGTCTGTGGTGGCTCCCCCTTTGTGAAGTGGGATAATCATTGCTGTGTGCCATTCAGTGGGCACAAAGCCTGAGGCAAAGCTATGATTGAACATGGTACTTAGGTGGGGTGCCAGTTCATTCTGTAGTTCATGTAGATTGCAGCCTGGGATGTTGTCAGGTCCCATGAATACTGTGTTCTTGGCTTTGGACACTGTGTTTTTTACCTGTGCGGCCGTGATTACAGGTACTTTGCATTCTTCCGGTATAGAGATGGGCCCTTTAGGGGATGAGAGAGGGGTAAATTTAGCACTGAACTTATCTGCCAGGATGTTAGCAATAACAGTTGGTTCTGTATATTTATTGCCATTGGGCTGTAACTCAGAGCATATCTGAGTGTTGCCATTGAGATTCTTGACATAGCTATAGAATGCTTTGTGGTTGTCTTTAGAATCAGTGGCAATTTTGTTTTTGTAACTAGCTTTGGAGGATTTTATGAGGATCTCAGCTTCTTACTGAGGCTGACTACGGAGTTCCTCCAATCATGGGATTTTACTCTTTTTTGCAACCGTTTCTTTCTTCTGTTATAGAGTTTGTTTATAGCAGGGGACCACCAGATTGGCTTCCTTTTTTTGGAGGATAGCATCATGGTTCTGTTAGGGATTGCATGGTCCATGCACTAGTGTAAGTGCTTATAATGTGCAATTGTACAGGATTCAGCAGTCGTATCTCTATTGTCCATTAGCATGGGTGTCATGAAGTTTGCCACTTCTGTCTTAAGAAGGGTGAAGTTGGCTTTGGAGAAATGTTTTACGGTGGTTTCCCTAATGGGGGGGGTGGGGTGGGATGTGGATGTCTAGGGTGATCTGCTTCTGGTCGGATCTGACCAATGAGGAATTGACCTCTGGTGTGGAACGCCGGTTGCCCATGTTGGTAATGACCAGGTCTAGGATACTACTGCCCCTGGTGGGGGTGTGGATATGTTGATCCAAGGCATTGGACTTTATGAATTCCAGAAAACATTGAGCACAAGAGTTGGTACATGAGTAGTTTTCCCAGTTAATCGTGGGGTAGTTGAAATCACCCATTATTAGGGTGTTAGGTTGTACCCTAATATTTTCCAGTGTATCAAGAAATGAGGAGTGGGAATCCTGAGGCATGATGGGGGATCTGTAGCAAGCTACAATTTGCATTGCAGACTTGCCCAGAGTTAGTTGCACTTGGATAATCTCAGATGCATTATGCTGAGCAAATAGCCTGGAGGTGTGGATATCCTTAATGGATATGGACACGCCTCCGCCTTTAGTGCTTCGGTCTAGGTTAGGTGGCCAAAAGGTGTGGTATGAATTATAGCCTGGTAATGCAGGGGTGCTCTCTGGAGCCTTGAACCAGGTCTCTGTCACTGAACAGATGTCGTTCTCCATTTTAAGGGGTGCCTCGAGTGAGTGCATTTTGAGGTTTAGACTTCTAGCATTAAGTAGCATTACCCTCAGATTTTGCTTGCTTGTACCTGTTACGGTGGTGAATTTCTCATTCGAATCTTGCCTAAAGAAAGCACTATAGGGGTGGCAAGAGCCTTAACCAGTATCCAGAATCCCAAGGGCGACAGGTGCAAGCCACCTCTGGCAAAGTATCGTGGTTTGTCGATCATGTCATCCCAGGCAGACAGATACTGGATCCCCTTAGAATGACACCAGAAGCTTAGCCAATTGTTGAAGTCAACCATTTTGTCCTTGTACTGTGGTATCATTCTGGGTGATTGTAGGATGCTACTCAGGGCTAGGGTTATACCTGCCTGTGCTACAAGATCAGAAAGCTCCTCCATGTCTCTTTTCATGTAGTCCAGGGAGGTACATCTCAGGTTATTCACACCAACATGGACAATGACAGAGTCATATTTGTACTTGCTGTGGAGTGACCTGACTGCATGCATTATGTGACAGATCTTGGCACCTGACAGGCAGCTGACAGTAACTTTCTTCTTGTTTAGCCTGGTGAGTGGAACATCAGTGTGCCTGACTATAGAATCACCTATGACTAGAGTGTTGAGTACGTTGTTATGCCTTATGGGCTGTGGTTGGGTGGCACACTGAGTTTGTGGGCTATGTGTCAATTGGGTTGTGTTGGGGTTGGAGGTTGCTTGCGTTTCTGCTTTGGAGGTCCCTGTTGCTTGGGTAGATTTTTTTTGAGAGCCTCCGCGAATATAGGTGTGTGTTTTGTTTTTCTATGTGTGTGTTTTGGTGGTGTAGGTTTTGAGGGACTAGGGTGATGAGTGTGGTGTGGTGCAAACGTTTACCTTCTCCTCTTGACTGTCTAGTTCAGTCTTGGGTGAAGAGAGCTTTGCTTCCAGCTTGGTTATATAAGTGCATCTCTCACAGGTTGTAGTGTTGGGTGGTAGGAGGAGAGGGTTGTCTGTGTACATGAGGCAATTGCTGCATTGCCCCAAGATGCCCAGATTCATCAGGTAGACAGGAGAAAGCATCAGGAGCTGATCCATAGACATGCCTGGATAGGTGCTTATTTATTAAGTACTAAAAACTGTTTTCCTCTAGACAAGTGAGGAACGTTGAGTGCTGTAGTAATTTGTAGCTTATTTAGTGCTTACAGTGAGTTCTGAATAAGTGCTGAGCTCAAAGAAACAGATATGAGTACTGAAACTAGAAAACTGGCTAGTTCTAAGAAACAAAATTAAGCTAGAAGGCTTCCCTCCAGCACAAAAAGGCTTGGGGGCTCAGAAGCTTACAAACAGTCCTGGATACAGCAAATCTGTATCTGAACTAGACAACTTATAGGAAAGGCAGGAAACAAGCTTAGAAAATATTTTTCAGAAAATATTTTTCACCTTCAGTGATCACTGTACACAAGCTACAGGAATTCACTATCTACACCACTACAAGCCAATTAGTATGTGCCAACCAATTAATATGTGGTGTGGATATCCCACCACTGCCACCAATTAATATGTGATGCCCATGCACTGGCCCAGCAATCAAGGAGCCTCAATCCTTGCCACTAATGCCAGTGAGGGGCATCCACACAGGGAAGGATAACAAATACACACACAGTAAATTACAATTTCCCTTAAGAGCATGCAGAGATCACAGTCAGTCTGGGGCTGGCTTCTCCCTTTCTCTCTAGATCCCCAATAAGACTCCTCACTGGCACAGCTATAGGGTCCAGATTTCAGCCTAGTGGGCAAGCTAAAACCTCCAGTACCCTCTCTGTCCAACCAGTGCTCCATGTCCCTGCCCAAGTAGCTGACGCACACACTTTGAGATAAGATCTATATAGAAACACACACACACTCCTGGGGAAGGCTGGTACAGGATCTCCAGCTGTGCCCCTTTTACCCTGACTTTAAGGTAGAAATCACTGCTACCACCCACTAATATTTATCAGCTACTAAAAAGGCCGTTATCAAAGGGGTGTCCAATTCTACTGTGCAATATTATTATCCAAATGGTAGGTGCAACTGAGCAGAATTATCTGCAAAATTCTGTCTGGCTAAGCTGGCAATCTTCACATATCTTCACAATTTATATAAACTCGAAGCCTAAATGGAACACTTACTTAAAAAGCAGCCTTACTAGATTAGTGCATTCAATGCATTTAGTTTAATGCATTAATGAGGGTACCTATCCTAATCCCAGCATTAAGTCCTCTTCCATTATTAATGCCATTATAATCACCATTCCTAATAAAATCCAGACTGATTCCATCTTGCCTGATGATCTCAGTAACCACTGACCTGTCATAACACACTAGTCTCTTAAAACAATCTTTCAGCCACCTAAGCTGAAAACAAATTACAAAATACCTGCTAATATTGATTCAATAACTCTGCAACATCAATTTGCTGTCTACTCAAAATGCTATAAAACAAATAGCCCTAAGGATGTGTTATCATTTTTTTACTATCACCCAAAACAAACTGATCAAAGCCACTAGATGTTTAATTAAAAGTAATAGTGTTCCATTGGTTAATACCAGCCTGGGAACCAAATTCAAAAGCATAATAAATAATGTCTGTAATGGAAAAAAGCCAAAGTCAACTCAAATATCAGACTTGCATGCACCTCAGACAGCCAGAGTACTTACTAATGAAGCTAAAGCTGCCTAAATTAGGATTTACCAAACTTCACAAATTGCAAACACCAAAAATATGTGGCTACAACAAAAACTCCATGTACAAACAAGCTCTTCCTCAAGTCACACTGTGAGATCTTTCTTTCACAAGACTTAATTCAAGCATACAAGCAACATAATTTTATCTTCTGGGATGCCGGACCCCATTCTTCATACTGTTCCCCCTACTTAACACCTCACATATCCACTATTTTGCTTTGAAGCCATAACAACTATGCAAATAGAAAAAGCATCTACTTGCAGTTGATTTTACACATTCAATTCTCAGTTCCTCTACCTGCATCCACAGATACTCAATAAAACATCTGCTTTCTTGCTCGGCTCTTGGCATATGCATTGAGTTGTACTTAACCACTGGAATTTTTCCACCCATTCTCAAACATGCCAGTGAATCCCTCAAATTCCCTAATTCTATTTTCAGCAACAAACTATAGAATTACAGCAAACTGGCAAAAAATATTTGAGAAACTCAAATATTTTGAAAAACATGAATATATAAAAAATGCTTATGTAGCAATTAAACCAATTACATTCCATCAAAAATATAATACCCAAACAGACATTTTTTTCATTAAATTACCATATCTACTCTAATATAGAAAAGGACCTACTAACAGCAGTTGCATTTCTAGATCTTAAAAGGGTATTTGAAACAGTCAACAACAATCTACTTCTTGAAAAAATAATTATTGATTTTCTCAATAAGTAACAACATGGTCTAAAATCCTTTTACAAAACAGAGCCTTCATAATTCCTAAGCACAACTCCTGCTCTTTTACTGTTTATCCATTTAAGGGTGTACCCTCAGGGTTCTGTTCTCAGTCCTCTGCTCTTTTCTCTCTACATAAATAGCCTACCATTGGACGCACCTTATCTTAATATTAAGAAAACTGATGACATGATAAAAATGTTTACCTCAGTTCAGCTATCTGCAATTCTTCAAAAAGAATTTACCTTAATCTGGAGCTGGCAGATTAGAAACAAATTATTAATAAATACTTCTAAATCTACAGTGATGGTATTTGTTACAGGAAAAGTATTATTCAGTATTACATCACACATGATTATGGATCCTTTCCAGAATATTCTCCCATGCAAATATATCTATGAATCCTTAGACCTTACTACAGGCAAAGTTCTACAATAACAGCACATAGCCTAAAAAGTATATCACATCTCCTTGCCCCAGAGGCAAGAAAGGCTATTGCCCTAATCCCTAAACTACAGTATTTTCTATCCATCATAGCATCACTACCAAAAATCCACGGCGGTTGTGCTGCGGTAGCATTGTCGCCTCACAGTAAGATGCTGTCCGGTTCGATTCTCAGCTTGAGCGTCTTCTGCGTGGAGACATGCGTGAATGGGCGTACCTTCGTTGAAGGTTGTAGGTCAGGGCTGGCAACTCGGCATGTAAAAATCAACTGCCAATCATTAGCGGACCGGAGTTCCACTGTGGTGACCCCTAACCAGGAAAAGCCGAAAGACATAAGATAGCATCACTACCAAATCACAATACTGCTATAATGCATGAAACCAAAAGTAAAACCTTAAAGATTTATACATTTGGCTAGGTACATAGAACACCATTGTACTGCTATTTCTGTCTGAACCAGAGCAAGCTACCTGCTAAATACTTTCAGCTATAAAATACTCATTGAAGAATTCTGTCCTCCCCTTGGCAATAAATTAAAAGTACCTAAATCATCATAATCTCTTAGGAGTTCACGAGCTTTAAAACTTCACAAATTTCCCTAAACACTAGATTCAGTTGAAAAATCTTTCCTCAGACTTTCTCCTTCTGAATGTAGCAACCTTCCTACCCAGGGAAATTTCCTACACAAATAATCTAATTTATTTCAAGAGAAAATTAAAAGAGTTTTTACTTCTGCAGCACAAATGCATGTGTTTTAGAGACATAAATTACCTACTCCCTATGCCAAGGCAAACTATGGTCTTGCTGCAAATATACCTAACTTACAGACTACTACAGCATCAGTTGTATATTGTCTCATCAGATTAAGTAGAAGTCTTCAGCATAAATAAGGGAAAAGCAACACACGTACAGCTTTAAGAAGTTGGTGCATTAGCCTATGTATCAGATAAAAGAATATCAGAGCCATGGTCTAACATATTGCACAACAGTACAGTCTGAAATGCATACTAACAAAGTTGACTGTGTGCAGTTGTTCTCATCATTCATTTGGCCATCTCACTAGGGGAACAGGAAAAATCCAAATAGCAACATTGTTAGGTCCTTGTTTTTTTAACCCCTGTTGCCTGCCACATCTCATCTCTCTACAAGCATAAGGTCATTTTCCTGTAGGATGGAAGCTGATTATTGAGGCTATCATCCAGGCAGCACATGGAGTGCTAGCCTTTGTTTACCAGGTTAATCCCACTAATCTAGTAGTGGTATTTATACTAATTGGTAAATGTGGCCAGAACATCAGGAACTTCTCTTACTCTTTTTGATAGGTGCTGTGGATTATTTTATACCCATCTGAGCTACAACCAACTCAAGCAGATAAGACTATGGTTTAATCTCTTATCTGAAAGATGAGGCACTCAGAAGTGCACCCTCCAGTACCACAGCGTCAACACTCCATCTATCTAGTATGGGACTAGAACCCACAGTCTTCTATACCCAAGGCAAGTGTGCTACCTGTTGTGCCACTAACACTGTTACCAGTCAACAATAGATATCCTTAGATGTTATTAACTGTAGCAAGGAGCTAGCAAAAGATCCTAGCTACAATTCTGCTATTGGAAATACTTTTTTTTGGCCCTCGCTTGCAAGAGCACTTTTTTGTTTTGGTCCTCAACCTTGGGATGAAGGGGACTCCAGAGTCTAGGAACTGCCTATTGTACCAAATTTGTTTGCTAAAGCTCTGGCAGAAGATACCTGCAATGCAGTGGGTCAGATTTACACCCTCTTGCTAGGATGGATGAGTAAGCAATGGTAGACCACGTCTACCCTCTCTCACCTGGTTCCTTTAGTGTTTGGGTCAGAGTCAAGGCTTTATCCTTCCATGCTAAAAAGTATAGCATGTACAATTATTTTTCTGCAGCTTAAGAGTAGTGACAGAGAAAGTCATAAAGAAAATACTAAGGAAAATGTAAAGTTTGGTTGCTTTCCTATAGGGTAGCATTCTCCAGAACAATTAATATGGGCTCAGGGTCAGGAGGATCTGGCAGCTGAACCTAGTACAGTTTTATAACCAGGAGAACTTTCCAGGAAGTTTACATTCCTGATATTCATTATGGCCTTTGACTTGGACACATACAGGCTGCTAGTAGGAAAAATTGAGCTTGGCTAGCTTTCTGTGCCATTAGGGAACCCTGTGGTACAGGATCTCTTGTATCTCTACAGATCAAACAGTTCCAATAATACTAGTAATAGGGATCTAAATCTACACCAGCAACAAGGACATGGTGGAGAGAGAGAGAGAGAGACATCCAATTATACAATGCCTTTCCCACTTCTAGAGTAAACTTCCATTACAAGTTAAGCAGTGTGGTACATAGGTTCATAGGTCCATAGGTGTTTACTAGGCTAACAACTTCAAGGGCCTTTTTAAGCCTAGCCATGCATCCCAAATCTCTGATGAGTTCTGATACCCTTGAATAGTGTAAGCATGGGCCTGGGAGATGAATCATTTACAGGATACCTGTTTGCATCAGAGACATAGGTACCAAACCATGAATGAATTTCTGGTTTCCCATCCAATTGTACAAGTTGCACTTGAATTGGATTAGGGAGGAACACTGCTTTACATGAATAGGGGGCCTGTTCCATAGATGGGGTAGTCTTTGGGATACATACCTATCTCTCCAGAAGGTCCTATTTATATCACAGGCAAGGTTTAAGTCTTTAGAACGGGTAATTCTGCTAGTGTTTATTTTGCGGATATGCAGGAGGTCCATCAGAGTGGGGTCTGACAATGCCCTGTATGTCAGGCATAGATCTCCCCTCAAAAGCATATAGGAGACAGAATATAGGGATAGGGCCTTGAGGTGGTCTGCATAGGACATATTACTTATGCCCTGTATTCTTTTAGTGAGGAACCTTTGTGGACATTCCAGTTGTTGGATGTGCCTGGTTAGGTACATACCAAAGGGGGCATTGTACTGAATAACAGGACTGATGAATGTTGAATAGAGTGGAACAATGACTTCCTTGGTCTTAGATGCCATACTTTTGTTTATAAGTTGCACAACATAGAATGATTTCCTCATCACTGTAGACACATGGTGATCGAAGGCTAGATTACTATCTATGTGCGTCCCTAAGTCCCTGACTACTGGGTCACCTCTAAGGGGTGTGTTGTCAATTTGATAGTGACCAGAGATGGATGACTTCCCAAAGGATACTATTATGCATTTTTTGGCATTTAGTTTTAGTCCATGACTCTAACACTAGTTGTTTGCCTGTGTCAGCCCCTCCTGGAGAACATTTGTGTCAGTGTGAAATTCAATGACAGCACCTAATTTGCAATCATCTGCAAATTTAGTCAGCCAGCGACCACTGACATTGGCCTTGACTTCTGAGAAGTAAATGCAAAAAAGGAGCAGTCCAAGGACTGATCCCTGAGGGACTTGTGACTGACCTCTTTGTAGAAGTGGACTCCCTAATTCTAACTTCCTGGATCCTGCCTTCCTTTAAACAGAAACTAGGTGTTTGGATGGTATTCACAAGTTCACCCCTAGTATGACTGGCCTAGCCCTCCTTGAAAAAGAGGGTACATTCTAAGAATGGGAGCTGATAAGGAGTATATGGCCATTTGTCTCAGTTGCTTTTTTTTTCTTTGATTTAAGAAATAATGACAGTCACTAACAGAGCATCATGGGAGTTTGTACTGGACCAAGTACTGTAATTTGTGGCTGTTTCATACAGAGAATGCAATTACCCCTTCATATCTGGGGGGAAGAGAACATGATTAACCCCTTCATATCTAAGGGAACAGAGAATGTGATTAACCCTGTCATATCTGTGGGAAAAGACAACCTGATTAACCCCTACAGTCATAGGTTCATAGGTTCATAGGTTCATACTAGGCTATCTGCCCGAGGGCATTTATAAGCCTAGCCATAATAAGCACTGAGAATGTGAGAAAAGTCTAAGAAATTATTTGGAAAGGGTGATCATGTGGGCAGAAAGGTGGCAACTGACAAGTGCAAAGTACTGTACTTGTACTGCAACAAAGCTGATGTAAAGTATCGAATGGTGGAATGTAACAGTTAATAACCAAATAAGAAAAGGGGTACAGGAGTGCTTCTCTTACCTGGTGTGGTCCATCAATAGCAGAAGGAGAGTATAGTGTCAGCAGCAAACAAAATGCTGGGGTGCATCCTCAAGGGAGCAGATTCCAAAGAGGCAATCATTCCCCTCTGTTGGATCATGATCAGACTACACCCTGACTGCTCTCTGCAGACCAAGGAAAGGGAGAGACATGAGGCTGCTAGAAGGGGCATAGGGGAATGTCAGAACAAGTGTGAGAAGGAGGGGAATAGCTGTAGACAGAAAGCAGAGGAACTGAAGATTTTCTCACTGGAGATCATTAGAGATGAGAGGAGCATATCAAGATCACACCATGAAGAGGACATTTTAAGCAGGCAGAAGAGGGCTCATGAAGTAGGTGTGGGCCCATAGGATGAATTTTCAGAATGTGTAGTAGACAGCAGATCCACAGAGGCATTTAAAAGGGCATGGGACAAGTGGCAAAAGGGTGATGGAGAAGGGATATACAATGTTAATGTACTTGAGGAGTACAATAGTCAGACTTGGCCTTTGACTGTTAAGAACTATATAACTAAGGGTTTACTTAGTTACGTTTTTGTCAAGAATATGTTTAATGCTGGGGTTGGCTTTGCTTTTGGAGTTCTGACCACATTTTTACTGACAAAGTAGTGCAGACATTCATTCTTGATTGTCTTTTGTAATCGTACTGCATTCCAGTCACCTTTTTTAATGTCTAATTTCTGATGCATTGTTCCTGCTTTAAATGCTACTAGGCCCTGCAGAGGGGGTATTTTCAGTGAAGATGTGCAGTTAAACAAGAATTCATATTACAAAAACATATTCAAGTGAGATTGTTATAACATTTACAAAAATCTGCATCTCCGTTCTCCAGTATGATTTGCAACAGTTTTTATTTATTCTGTCAAAGCCTCAGGTAACTAACCATGGATATAACCTTTCTTGTTTTTGGATAGTTTGTAGATTGCTTAGTTTGTTTGATATGTTGGTAACACACTATTTCCTACTGATTACCATTGTATAACTATCAATTTCCAGTTAGTACCAAAGGAGATTTTGGAATTTGACCTGATTCCTCCTGTGATCTACACTTACTGTAAACTATGGGTTCCAGCATTATTTCTACATGCCAGGTGAATAAAAGGATGAAAACAGTAACACTGACATTAGCAACTGAGAAGTAAGACAGCAACACACACTAGCAGCCTCCAGATAGCAACCCTTCATGTCTTTTCTAAAGGTTATAAGGTATATATGTATATGTCACAAAGTTGTCGGGGGGGGGGGGGCTTTGAAGTGTGTATATGACTTACAGATGAAGACAGAAATATGGTAGGAAAGAGTGCCAGCTTTGTTATACAGAATAGACTGACATAAATCTATAAATCTATGCAGAAAAGTCTGTAGACTCCTGTCGTTTTAGCAGCAGATTATATCTAAACACAGGTTGAGCATTTATGTAGGTAAGTAAAAAAACATGTACATACCAGTTGTCAGCAATGTACGGTACTGTACCATGTTTTTTTTTTAACAGTGATAGTATAGTTTCATAGTTTCATAGTTTCATAGTTTAGTACTAGGCTATCTGCCCTGGGGCATTTGCAAGCCTAGACCTAGAGATGTGGCTTTCGCCACCCCATGTAGTGGTACTAGGGTGTATAGAATAAATTTAGAATACTGTGCCTTTGTCTAGTAGTGACACATTGAAGACCCCTTTACTTATTAAAATTAGTTTACTGTGCCTCTGTCAAGTAGCGACACAGGGTTGACCCCCGGGGTAAACCTACGATCTTCCATCCACTCGTCAAGATTTCTCTTGAAGAGAGTCAGTGAGGGGCTCTGCCTAACATGGACTGGGATTTTGTTCCAGAGTATGGGAAGCCTCTGAGTTATGAATCTGTCCCTCCAGCATATTCTATTCATGTTTGTAATGAGGTTTAAATCTTTGGCTCTCGTGGTTCTTATGGATTTGGATTTTTTGAGGTGGAGCATGTCCATCAATTCCTGGTTGGACATGGCCTTGTACGTCAGGCACAGATCACCTCTGAGCAGGCGGTATGCTACTGAATAGATCTGGAGTTTCTTTAGCCTGGCAGCATATGACATATGTTGGAGACCCTTGATCCTCTTGATGAGGTACTTCTGGGGTCTCTACAGCTGTTGTAAGTGCCGGGTGAGGTACATACCAAATGGGGCATTGTACTCAATCATGGGCCTGATAAGGGAGGAGTACAGGGGCACGATGACCTCCCTTGATCTGGATGTGAACCCCTTCATGATAAGGTGGGCAAGGTAGAAAGTCTTTCTAACCACTTTGGCAACATGGGTGTCAAATGAGAGGTCACTATCAACTTGGGTCCCCAGGTCTCTGATTACTTTTTCGGTACTCAGTGGGTTACTGTCTATGTGATCATTTGTGGGTACTTTGTTTTTCCCAAAGGGGATGACTATACATTTCTTGGCATTCAGTTTAAGGCCATGATTCCAGCACCAGTTGTCCGTTTCGGTGAGGCCTTTCTGTAGGATGTATGTGTCAGCTGGTGTATCGACTATGGCGCCTAGTTTGCAGTCATCTGCGAACTTTGTCAGCCACAACCCTCCCATGTTTGCTTTCACATCTGAGAAGTAAATGCTGAACAAGAGGGGTCCCAGGACAGAGCCCTGTGGGACACCGCTTGTGACTGGCTTTGAGTCTGACATGGCTCCTGCAATTTTGACTTTATGGGTTCTGTTCTTTAGCCAGTTTGCAACCCATCTTGTGACATATGGATTTACATTTAAGCTGTTTAGCTTATCTATGATCCCCGAGTGGGGTATTGTGTCGAAGGCTTTAGCCAAGTCCAGGTAGGCTGTATGGACTGCCTTGCCCTCTTCAATGGCTCTAGTGACTGTTTCGAAAAAGTTAACCTGGTTCAAAAGGCAGGATCGGCCATTTACAAAGCCAAACTGGGTGGGATCAAGTGTCTGTAGGTCCCCAATGTCGTTGTTTATGAGTTCCATAATAATTCTTTCCATAGCTTTGCAAACCAGGCTGGTCAAGCTTATGGGGCGGTAGTTCCCAGGGTCTGTAGTGGAGCCTCCCTTGTGGAGTGGGACCACTGTTGCTGTACGCCAGTGTTCAGGTACATATCCTGTAGTAAGGCTAAGGTTAAATAACATTTTTATATGCGGGTTTAGCTCCTCTTGGAGTTCACGTATCATGCATCCGGGGATACCATCGGGTCCCATAGATGCTGTGTTTTTTGCTTTGCTGAGGGCGGTTCTCACATGGACATCAGAGATGACAGGGAGGTTACATTCAGCTGGGATGAGTATTTCTTCTTTTGGAGGTGAGGGAGGGGAGAAATTTGCACTGAACCTGTCTGCCAGAATGTTGGCAATACCTGTGGGTTCGGTAAATTTTTTGTCGTTGTGTACTAACTCTGAGCATATCTGAGGGTTTCCGCCCAGGTTTCTAACATAACTGAAGAATGCCTTGTGGTTATCTTTAGTGTCCTTGGCGATTTTTCTCTCAAAGTTGGCCTTGGATGTTTTTATGAGAGAACGTAGCTTTCTACTAGTGCTGATCAGAGATGCCTTCCCTTTATGGGATTTTACTCTGTCCTGCAGTAGCTTCCTTCTTTTGTTATACAATTTGTTTACGGCTGGGGTCCACCAGACAGGATGCTTTCCTTTTGTGGAGAGGGTCTTTGTTTTATTTGGGATTGCACGATCCATGCATTCTTGGAGATGTCCGTAGAAAGCATTTGTGTAGGATTCAGCATTGTGGGATGTAGTTTCCATTGGCCCTTTGGGCTTAAATGATACCATCTCAGTCTTGAGAAGTGTAAAGTCAGCTTTTGAGAAGTTTATCACTGTAGTCTTTTGTGCTGTGGGGTGGAGGTGGTAAATGTATATCCAGGGTGATTAGTTTGTGGTCAGATCTCACCAGTGAAGGGAATACTTCCGGTGTGGAGCATTTTCTTCCCCATGTTTGTGATGATCAGGTCTAGTATATTATCCCCCCTTGTGGGAGAGGTGACTAGCTGTTCCATTGCATTTGAGTTTATGAATTCCAGGAACCTTTGGGCTAAGGTGTTTGGGCTAGAATAGTGCACCCAGTCTATGTTACGGTAGTTGAAGTCTCCCAATATGTTGGTATTTGGTGAGACATTCATATCTTCCAATGTCTTCAGGAAGTCTGAGTGGGGTTCTTGAGATTGGGAGGGTGGTCTGTAACATGCAACCAGTTGTATAGCAGTTTTGCCTATGTTTAGCTGCACCTGGATGGTCTCCGATGCTTCATGAGTTGCCACTAACCTGGAGGTGTGGGTATCCTTGATGAATATGGACACTCCCCCTCCCTTTGTGGTTCAGCCTGGGTTTTGGGGCCGAAAAGCATAATATGAGGTAAAGCCTGGTAGCACTGGGGTGCTCTCAGGAGCCTTGAACCAGGTCTTGGTTACAGCGCAGACATCGATGTTCTCCATACTGAGGAGTGCTTCGAGATCCTGCATCTCGAGATTTAGACTTCTGGCATTGAGCAGCATTACCCTTAATTTTTTTCCATTTTTGTTTTCTAAGGAGGTGGGTTCATCTTTTGAGCCTTGCCTAAAAAAGGCACTATGGGGGTGGCAAGAGCCTTAGCCAATATCCGGAAGCCCAGTGGTGACAGGTGCAAGCTGTCCATTGTGAAGCAGCGTGGCTTGTCCAGCATGTCATCCCAGGCAGACAGACATTGGATCCCCCTAGAATGACACCAGTAATTGAGCCAATTATTAAAGCTGATCATCTTGTCTTTGTATTGTGGCATCATTCATGGTGAGGGCAGGATGCTGCTCAGGGTCAGGGTCATACCAGCTGGGGCTACATAATCAGAGAGCTCCTCTATGTCTCTTTTCATGTAGTCCAAGGAGGTACGTCTCAGGTCATTTAAGCCGGCATGGACAATGACAGAGTCATATTTGTATGTGCTTTTGAGTGACCTGAGTGCATGTGTTATATGGTGGATCCTAGCCCCCGATAGGCAGCTTACAGTTACCCTCTCCTTGCTCAGTCTGGTAAGTGGGACGTCAGTGTGTCTGACTATAGAGTCACCTATCACTAGTGTATCAGGCATAGTGTTTGGCCTTAAGGGCTGTGATTTATTGACACACCGATTTATTGAAGTATGTGTTGCACGTGTTATGTTTTGAGGTGGTGGATTTTTGGGTGTCTGCTTTGGGAGCCTCTGTTGTTTTGGTAAGTTTTTTAATAGAGCCTCCGAGTATGTGTTTGTATTTTTATTGCTAGATTTGCAGTTGGGGTAGAACTATGTGTGACTGGGTTTGTTGTATGTGTGGTTACCTTCTCCTCCAGTCTGGTCTTGCCAGTCCTGAGTTGAGAGAGTTCAGCCTCCAGTTTGGCTATATAGTTGCATCTCTCACATGTGGTTGTGTTTGTTGGGAGGAGGAGAGGGTTGTCTGTGTACATGAGACAATTATAGCATTGTCTCAAGATTCCCAGATTAACCAGTTGAACAGGAGAAAATGCTAGCAATCTACCACTCGACATGCTAGAATATTAGAAGAGAATGCTGTGCCTTTAAGGGAAGTGGTTGGGGTGGTAGGTGGATGTAGTGCTACTTGAGTTTGAGAGTGCTTGCTTAGAAGAGAAGCTTTGAGAACAAGTGCTATGCTTATAATATAACGAGTAGACTGGTTATTCTAAGAGTAGAGCTTTCTAAGGGAAAATTTGAAGAGCAGACTTGGCGGAGCCAGAAAAAGTTTAACCCTGTTTAACCGCACAATCGCGCAAAGCCGAGCAAATGTGGATTTTAAACAGGGAACTTCAAAAGAGCTAGAAATGGTCAAAAACAACCAATTACTACAGCTCTTCTGCTGAGGTCACTCCTTCAGGGACAAATAGGCTGCTCAAGGCTCCCCACTCCTACTGGTGAGCAAAGAAACTTCCTTCTTATCCAAGTAAGGTAATGGACAACACAGGAACTACACCACAGCCCAGAATACAGCAAAGCCTGTAAACTGGTCTAAACTAGTCGAGGAGAAGCGGGAAAACAAGGATTATTTTTTTGTTTTTTTTTTGTTTTTAGATAGAAAACACCCAGAAATACAGAAGGCAGCAATAAATCAGTTACACAGGCTAGCACACTTTAGTGGGCAGCCTCAATAGTTAAATTAAACAAACAAACAACAGATTTTCGATTAATTTTCGACCAGGTAAAATTTTAAGTGCAGATACTATATAATGCAGCAAACAGTTAAAAAACAGTATAAGCTTGTTTAAAATAAGCAAGAGGAGGTATTCCAAGTAAAAATCAGAAAAAAATACTTAAATCTGGAAAGTATTCACTTTTCTCAGTTCTCTGTAGCTAGGACCACTCTGCAGGACCACGTGGAGCTGTCTCTGAGTAGTATAGCCAGAAAAAAACGCTCTGAGGGGGATTTTAAACAGGGAACTTCAAAAGAGCTAGAAATGGTCCAAAACAACCAATTACTACAGCTCTTGTGCTGAGGTCACTCCTTCAGGGACAGATAGGCTGCTCAAGGCTCCCCACTCCCACTGGTGAGCAAAGAAACGTCCTTCTTATCCAAGTAAGGTAATGGACAACACAGGAACTACACCACAGCCCAGAATACAGCAAAGCCTATAAACTGGTCTAAACTAGTCGAGGAGAGGCGGGAAAACAAGGATTATTTTTTTGTTTTTTTTTTGTTTTTAGATAGAAAATACCCAGAAATACAGAAGGCAGCAATAAATCAGTTACACAGGCTAGCACACTTTAGTGGGCAGCCTCAATAGTTAAATTAAACAAACAACAGATTTTCGATTAATTTTCGACCAGGTAAATTTTAAGTGCAGATACTATATAATGCAGCAAACAGTTAAAAAAACAGTATAAGCTTGTTTAAAATAAGCAAGAGAAGGTATTCCAAGCAAAAAACAGAAAAAAAATACTTAAATCTGGAAAGTAGTCACTTTTCTCAATTCTCTGTAGCTAGGACCACTCTGCAGGACCACGTGGAGCTGTCTCCGAGTAGTATAGCCAGAAAAAAATGCTCTGAGGTGGATTTTAAACAGGGAACTTCAAAAGAGCTAGAAATGGTCCAAAACAACCAATTACTACAGCTCTTGTGCTGAGGTCACTCCTTCAGGGACAGATAGGCTGCTCAAGGCTCCCCAATCCCACTGGTGAGCAAAGAAATGTCCTTCTTATCCAAGTAAGGTAATGGACAACACAGGAACTACACCACAGCCCAGAATACAGCAAAGCCTGTAAACTGGTCTAAACTAGTCGAGAAGAGGCGGGAAAACAAGGGTTATTTATTTATTTATTTATTTATTTATTGGTTTTAGATAGAAAACACCCAGAAATACAGAAGGCAGCAATAAATCAGTTACAAAGGCTAGCACACTTTAGTGGGAAGCCTCAATAGTTCAATTAAACAAACAAACAACAGATTTTCGATTAAGTTTTGACCAGGTAAAATTTTAAGTGCAGATACTATATAATGCCGCAAACAGTTAAAAAAACAGTATAAGCTTGTTTAAAATAAACAAGAGGAGGTATTCCAAGTATAAAACAGAAAAAAATACTTAAATCTGGAAAGTAGTCACTTTTCTCAGTTCTCTGTAGCTAGGACCTCTCTGCAGGACCACGTGGAGCTGTCTCTGAGTAGTACAGCCAGAAAAAAAACACTCTGAGGCGGATTTTAAACAGGGAACTTCAAAAGAGCTAGAAATGGTCCAAAACAACCAATTACTACAGCTCTTGTGCTGAGGTCACTCCTTCAGGGACAGATAGGCTGCTTAAGGCTCTCCACTCCCACTGGTGAGTAATGAAACTTCCTTCTTATCCAAGTAAGGTAATGGACAACACAGGAACTACACCACAGCCCAGAATACAGCAAAGCCTGTAAACTGGTCTAAACTAGTCGAGGAGAGGTGGGAAAACAAGGATTATTTTTTTGTTTTTTTTTTTAGATAGAAAACACCCAGAAATACAGAAGGCAGCAATAAATCAGTTACACAGGCTAGCACACTTTAGTGGGCAGCCCCAATAGTTAAATTAAACAAACAACAGATTTTCGATTAATTTTCGACCAGGTAAAATTTTAAGTGCAGATACTATATAATGCAGCAAACAGTTAAAAAACAGTATAAGCTTGTTTAAAATAAGCAAGAGAAGGCTTTCCAAGTAAAAAACAGAAAAAAATACTTAAATCTGGAAAGTAGTCGCTTTTCTCAGTTCTCTGTAGCTAGGACCACTCCACAGGACCACGTTGAGCTGTCTCTGAGTAGTATAGCCAGAAAAAAATGCTCTGAGGTGGATTTTAAACAGGGAACTTCAAAAGAGCTAGAAATGGTCCAAAACAACCAATTACTACAGCTCTTGTGCTGAGGTCACTCCTTCAAGGACAGATAGGCTGCTCAAGGCTCCCCACTCCCACTGGTGAGCAAAGAAACTTCCTTCTTATCCAAGTAAGGTAATGGACAACACAGGAACTACACCACAGCCCAGAATACAGCAAAGACTGTAAACTGGTCTAAACTAGTCAAGGAGAGGCGGAAAAACAAGGATTTTTTTTTGTTTTTTTTGTTTTTAGATAGAAAACACCCAGAAATCAGAAGGCAGCAATAAATCAGTTACACAGGCTAGCACACTTTAGTGGGCAGCCTCAATAGTTAAATTAAACAAACAAACAACAGATTTTCGATTAATTTTCAACCAGGTAAAATTTTAAGTGCAGATACTATATAATGCAGCAAACAGTTAAAAAGACAGTATAAGCTTGTTTAAAATAAGCAAGAGAAGGTATTCCAAGTAAAAACAGAAAAAAATACTTAAATCTGGAAAGTAGTCGCTTTTCTCAGTTCTCTGTAGTTAGGACCACTCTGCAGGACCACTTGGTAGGCAAAAGTTCCTACCCACAGATAAGACATACCCTACAATAAACCACACAGTGTTAAGAAGCAAGACTCCCCATGAGTACATGTCACACATACCCCTGCTGAATTTTAGTCAGATAGGTAATATGCTATATGAGTCACCCTGTGTAACTGTGTGACAGCAGCAGGTACCATCACACCACATGTGTCACAATGGTCAGGGTAGCAGAACAGTATGCTGCTGTAGTCCCAGGGACAATAGCATCTTGTATAGTATTGTATTGTAATGTAATGTATTGTGTTGTATTGTATTGGTATGTTGAGGTGCCTCATTTGTGGTGTGGAACCACTGCTGCTGTGCGCCAGTGTACAGGTACATATCCTGTAGTCAGGCTAGTGTTACATAGCACTTCTATATGTGTGTTTAGCTCCTGTCAGAGTTTATGTAGCATGCAACTGGGGATACCATCAGGTCCCAGTCATGTTGTGTATTCTGCTTTCATGAGGGCGGCTCGCACCTGGACATCTGTGATGACAGGGAGGTTACAGTCAGCTGGGATAACTATGTCTTATTTTGGGGGAGAGGGCTGGGTGACACCTGCACTGAACCTGTCTGCCACAATGTTGTCAGTATCTGTGGTTTCAGTGAAATATTTGTTGCTGTGTACTAACTATGGGCATAGAGGATGGATTCTGACCAGGTTGCTAACATAACTGAAGAAGGCCTTCTGGTTATCTGTAGTGTCCCTCTTGATTTCCCTCTCAAAGTTGCACATGGATGTTTGTATGATGGAAAATAGATCCTTACTAGTGCTGCTCAGACATGCCTTCCCTTTATGGAATTATACTCTGTCTTGCAGTAGCTTCCATCTTTTGTAATACAATCTGTCTATGGCTGGGGTCCACCAGACAGGATGCTGTCCCTTTGTGGAGAGTGCCTTGGTCATATATGGGATTGCGGGGTTGGGAGGGTGGCCTAATGGTTAAGGTGTTTGCCTTACAAACACAAGGTACAGGGTTTGAATCTCACAGGGGACAAATGGCTAGGCTTAAAATGGCTTGCAAGGGTAGTTAGCCTAGTACTAATCTATGAACCTATGAACCTATGCATTCTCGGAGATGTCTGTAGAAAGCATTTGTGTAGGGGGTCAGCATTGTGTGTTGTATCTGCCACTGGCCCATTGGGCTGAAAGGATACCATGCCACTGTTACAAAGTGTAAAGTTTGCATCTGCAATGTTATTCACTATAGTCATTTGTGCTGGTGGTGGAGGTGGGATATGTATATCCAGGGCAATTAGTGTGTGGTCAGCTCACAGTAGTTGATGATGTAGGCCATACAGTACCTAGATACAAACCCCCAGAATGAGGAGGTGCTCTTGACCTGAATCAGTGTTCTGACTGCTGGGGTTTGGTAGTATGTCATATGGAGTGTGCCAGGTACTGTTGCACAGTTGCTGGCTGAGCACTGATACCTGGCCATTTACATGTGTATCCACCAATAGACAGACAGATGCTATATATGTGAGATATGTTGTATCATAACAGTCGAGTAGCATGTGTAGTATGTGTGCCAAATTCTGCTGACATATATTGCTGATATCAGGTTATTTTCTTTTTCAGGTACATGGCTCACCCGCGGAATCCCGCTTACTCCACAGCTGAGGATGAGGAGATACACCAGATCCTGGTGCAGGATTATGCAATACTCTTTTCCCACACCAGCCAGAATCAGCAGGAGAGGGCTGCACTGTGGCAAGACCTGGTCCGTCGGGTAAATGACATAGGCACGCATAATAGGACATATGAGCAGGTACGACATCACTGCAGTGATTTAATCAGAAATGTCCATCAGCGTGCGTCGGATATCCACAGGCAACAGATCGCCACAGGTGGTGGGGTGGCTACACATCCCCAACTCACCAGACTGGAGGGACTACTCATGAGTGTAGTGGCTCCAGTCCGCCAGCAACAACAACAGCAGCAGACATGCATTATGATGGAGGCTGGAGCCACACAGCAGCAAGACAGTGAGCGTGCAGGTAATATGCCATATGTATAGTTGACTGTTGTGTACACTGGTAGTTAATGCATGTGTGAGGTGTGTCCTTGGTTTGTAGCTGTCACCATAGTATTTAATGTGCAAGTGTGATATCCTCAATATTAGCAGCTGACCTGTGGAAGGCAACTGTTGTACTACTGACCTGTATCATACTCAGTAACAATGGCACAGTTGTGCCCACTGACATTAGTTTCTTCACGTCTGCAGGTCCCTCCAGTGTAACAGCAATGCAGCCTATCCATGCTGGTGAGTGTGTATTAACAATACCTGTAATAGTCTTGATAGTAATAGTAATATTAGGCTCACTTAGTAGTGCTCTTTGTATGCATGTAGGTGTGTCTGTGTCTGTGTGTTGATATCATGCATACTGAGTACTGTACAATTGTGTGAAATTGTGTGCATGTGTACGTGTGCATGTGTGCACCTGTGCGTGTGTGCACCTGTGCATGTGTGCATGTGTGCACCTGTGCATGTGCGCATGTGTGCATGTGTGCATGTGCGCATGTGTGCATGTGTGCACCTGTGCATGTGCGCATGTGTGCACCTGTGCATGTGTGCATGTGTGCACCTGTGCATGTGTGCATGTGTGCATGTGTGCATGTGTGCACCTGTGCATGTGTGCATGTGTGCACCTGTGCATCTGTGCATGTGTGCATGTCTGGACCTGTGCATGTGTGGATGAGTGCATTACTGGTAATGTGTAGACATTGTAAACTGTGTTTCCTGTTTCCCTTCCACAGGTTCTGGTGCTGCTCTGGTGTCATGTAGCAGGGAACCTGAATCAGGTGCCATGGGTACTGATAATGATGACATCTGTGTAATGGCACAGGAAGGTATGCCAGGGTCCGCCATTGGTCAGCCGATTGACAGTACACAGCTGTCGACCCCATCAATGCGCACAGTTATCCTGCCAATACACCCTTTGTCACCAATGTCCCTAGGTGATGGACAGCATACAGTGGGCATTGACCAGGGTAATGTGGTATCTGTGGCACATGCCTCCCCACACAGCAGCCATGGGCATGGCCCAGAGATGGTAACACACAGACAGATGTCCAGGGGTTCTTGTGGGAGCATCCGTGGGTGTACTGCCCCTGTCAGACATGCCCACAGAGGTCTTACAACCTCAGCTATGTTTCTGGCTGTCATGCAGGCACAGTCACGTATGGAACGGTACACCAGACAGGGTCTAAGGGAGCTGACAGCATGTCGCACAGCCATGACTGACAGTATGCGTGACATTGCGGCTGCCATCCATAATTTCACCGATGTCATAGACAGACGTTGTGGGGACATATTAGACCGGTTCCACAAGTACATGCCCATGAGCCAGGGCGATGGTGGACTGTTGAGGCGTCGACGTGGGCGTATGCCAGCAACAGCAGCAGCTGGCAGTGGTCGCGGACGACAACAGGGCCATGGCCGCCCCCATAGTGCCAGCAGCAGCCCCAGCAATGCTGGGTCTGTGCTGTCATCAGACCGCCCCAGGAGACCACGTGCACGTGACTCTGGCCAGGCCTGACAGGGATCTATGTCCAGTCAACGAACACCTGCTTCTGATGACAGTACCCAGTCTGGGTTGGTACCGGAAACAGTCCGTAGCACCCCTGCAAGGCACAGGTACCATGTCCGTGGCCAGAGACACTGATCTGTATGACCTGGCAGGTACAGTCTGTGGCTGTCCACAAACACCAGTATATGGCAGCCATGAGGTGGAACTGTGTGCATCCATACACACATGCGAATTGACAACACCTAGGGCTACTGCATACATGCACACACTGCATCAACATTGCCCCACCTTCTACTGCTGTCCCTCACCAACACACATACACATACATGTCAATCGGTGGTATCGGTGGCTGACTCAGGCATACCAAGTTCACACCCTGTGCATATGATGAAACTGTGCCACCTCCTGCAATCTGTAACAACTGTGCAGGTACAGGTTAACATGTTGCTGATGCACAGGGTGACCACATAGACGTGTAGTTATAGTATCATGTTGTTAACAGTACTGTGTGCTGAATTAATTGTGGGTATATCACAGCATGCCTGATGCAGTAAGGGTGTGATTGTCATGTACTGTTGTCTACACCCATGGTAAGTACCATAGTGTATCATCTGCACATGTTGGCATACTGGTGGTAAGGATGTCAACAGAAGGCTACATACATAGGTAGCACAGGGAATAAGGTAATGAATGTAGTAATACACAATGATGGACATGTAAACTGCAAGTGGCATGTTGCCCACACTGGACTCTGCAATGCGGATGTTTGAGGATGTTGATATGTGTGCAGTACTACACGACTGGTACAGGACACACAGGAGCACCCTAGCACTGCAAGCTCACATCTCATACCATGCTAGACAGCCCCAACACACAAAACTAACTGTCACAGGAGGGAGAGTCCCCATATATGTCAGGGATACTGTGGTGGCAGGCCAGGTAGCATACATCCTACTAAGTATGGAACCACTGAGTGAAGGCTCAGTGTCTGTTATTTGACATGTGTATTACTGCAGGTTTGAGCACATGGGTTTCCATCCAGTTATTGTACATCCTGACAGTACATGGTCTGTACACTTGTGTGCGCTGAGACTGGACCCTAGCCATCTGACCCGTGTATTTCCATGTACATGTGCATAGTGCCTGCATATTTGCAGTGTTACCTACTGGAAGTGGTACAGCTTGTTTGTTGTACAATGGACTACATGCAGCCCTGTTTACTGAGATTTGTTTGCATGCATGTTTGCTTGCAATTACCCTGGAATACTGATCCCACCTGCAATGCATAGTTATAGAGCTTCTGTGGACTCCTAGTGTCATCTGCATAGCTTACTATATGCATGTCCATGTCTCACTTGACAGAATGTCACTGTTTGTCCTGTTCACATGTACGTTGCCTGTGACACATTGCATATGACTTACCTGGCATGTGTCCACGTGAGCAGTCATATATGCTACTGCTAACTAATCACAGGCACTACACCCTCACATATTCATCTTCTGCTGAACCACCTGCTTCGCTAGGGACGGCCTGCACCTGTCACCCCTGGGCTTTCAGATATTGGCAAAGGCTCTTGCTACCCCCATAGTGCCTATGTTAGGCAATGATCAAATGACAAACCCACCTTCATAGGTATCACAAGGGATAAGAAACTAAGAGTAATGCTACCCAATGCCAGAAGTCTAAACCTCAAGATGCATGCACCCAAAACTCTCCTTGGCATGGAGAACATCGATATCTGTGCAGTAACAGATGCCTGGTTCAGGGCTACTGAGAGCACACCAGCACTACCAGGTTTAACCTCATACCATGCTTTTCAGCCCCAAAACTTGGAACGAACCACAAATGGAGGGGGAGTATTGATATTCATCAAAGATACCCACACCTCCAGGTTGGTGGCAAAGCACCAAGCATCAGAGACTATCCATGTGCAACTAACAATGGGTGAAACTGCCTTCCAGGTTATAGCCTGCTACAGACCACCCTCCCAAACTCAAGAACTGCACTCGGCCATCCTGTGAACAGTGGAAATATGAAGGTCTCTCCAAACACCATTATATTGGGCGACGTCAACTACCCAAACATGGACTGGGAGCATGACTCTAGCTCCAACACCCTAGGCCAAAGATTCATAGAATATATGGGCTCAAATGCTATGGAACAACTTGTTACCACTCCCACAAGAAGGGGAAACATACTGGACCTGATCATCACCAACATGGGGACTCTATGCTCCAGACCAGAAGTGTATCCCTCACTGGTAAGATCGGACCATAAACTAATCTCACTGGATATTCACATCCTGACCCCACCCTCTGCCCAGAACACCACAGTGAACAACTTCTCTAAAGCAAATTCACACTCCTCAAAACTGAGGTGGAAACCTTCAAAGCCCCCGGGCCTGTGGAAACTACAGACCAGACCACAGATTCCTCTATAAATGCATTCTATGGACACCTTCAGGAATGCATGGATCATGTGATCCCGAATAAAACGAAGACCCAATCCTCCAAAGGCAGACGTCCTGTCTGGTGGACCCCAGCCATAAACAAACTACACAATAGAAGGAGGAAGCTACTAAATGATACAGCAAATTCCCAAATAGGGAAGGCATCACTGATCAGTATTAGGAAATAACTACAGGCACTCATAAGATTGTCTAAGGCCAGCTTCGAGAGAAATTGCACAGGACACTAAGGATAATCACAAGGCTTTCTTTAGTTATGTTAGGAACCTGGGTGGTAATTCCCAGATATGCTCAGAGGTAGTCCAAAATGTCAATAGAAACACCAAACCCACAGACATTGCCAACATTCTAGATGACAGGTTCAGTGCAAACTTCTCACCCCCCTCCACACTGAAAGGGCAAATATGTATCCCAGCAGAGTGCTGCCCCCCTGACTTCTCAGATGCTCAGGTAAAAGCCGCCCTCTCCAAAGCAATGCACACTGCATCAATGGGATGAGACAGTGTCCCGTGCAGTGTCCTACATGACCTCCAAGACATGCTACAACCAAACATAAACCTACTGTTCAATCCCAGCCTTACTACAGGATATGTGTCCAAAGTGTGGCGTACAGCAACAGTGGTCCCTCTACAGAAAGGTGGTGCCTCAACGGATCCTGGACACTATCACCCCATAAGCCACACTAGCTTGGTCTGCAGAGCTATGGAAAGGATCATCATGGACCACATAAATATAGATATTGCGGACGTACAGACACTGGTTCATACCCAGTTTGGCTTTGTTAAGGGCAGATCCTGCCTCTAAAACCTGCTTGATTTCTTTGAAACAGTCACCAAGGCCATTGACGAGGGGAAGGTGGTTCACACAGCCTACCTGTACCTCGCAAAAGCCTTCAAAACAATACCCCACTCGGGCATTCTAGAGAAGCTCACCAGCTTAAATATAAGCCCCTATGTCACTAGATGGATTGCACACTGGCTCAAGGACAGAACCCACATGGTTAGAATTGCTGGAGCCATGCCAGACTCCAAACCAGTTACGAGTGGTGTCCCACAAGACTCATTCCTGGGACCTCCCTTGTTTGGTATATATTTATCGGAGGTACAGGCCAACACGGAAGGACTGTGGCTGACCAAATATGCAGATGACTGCAAACTGGCTGCCATAATTGACTCTCCAGCTGACACAAGCATCTTCCAAAGGGGCATCATAGAAACACACAACTTGTGCCAGAGCCATGGCCTCCAGCAGAATGCAAAAGTGTGTATAGTCATCCCTTTGGCAAAAACAAAGTGACCACAAAGTACCACATAGGTGGTACTCCATTACGTACAGAAGAAGTAATTAGGGACCTGGGGACCCAAGTTGATAGCAGTCTCTCATTTGACAACCACGTGGCCAAAGTGGTTAGAAAGACATTGTATATAGCCCACCCCATCATGAAGGGATTCACATCTACATCAGGGGAGGACATCGTGCCTCTTTACTCATCCCTCATCAGGCCCATATTTGAGTACAATCCCCCTGTTGGGATGTACCTTACCAGACACCTGCAGCAACTGGAAAGACCCCACAAGTACCTCACCAAGAGGATCAAAGGGCTCAAACAGATGCCATATGCTGACCGGTTAAATAAACCCCAGCTCTACTCAGTGGCATACCGCCTGTTCAGAGGCAATCTGTGCCTAATGTATAACACCATGTCGAACCGGGAATTAATGGGCATGCTGCACCTGAGAATATCCAAATCCCATCGGGATACATGCTTGGTAGACCTGAGCCTCAGCACTGAAATAAATAGGACATGCTGGAGGGACAGATTCATAATCCAGAGGCTCACTTCACTCTGGAATAAAATCCCAGTCCAGGTTAGGCGCAGTCCCTCATTGACTCTCTTCAAGAGGAATCTTGATGAGTGGATGGGACATTGTAGGTTTACCCTTGGTATCACTTCTGTGTCACTGTTAGACAGAGGCACAGTATACTAACCTCAGAAAAGGGCATGGCAAGATATATTTACAATGGATGGCAACAGCCAAACACATTCTGGCTAGGTTCTTAAATGCCCTAGTGCAGATTGCCTAGTATGACGCTATGAACCTATGAACCTATGTACCTTGTTCCCCGTTGGCTCTATGTGCTGTTAATCACCATGGCAATCACAATACTATGGTAGCATGTTCAAAGGTCAGTTGTCAGTCACCTCTATGCTACAGTTGTGGAATATGTGGGTCATGTGGCAATGTCACAGCTGCCACATGTACACAGTCAACCCTCTCCCCTACACATGGACGTACAACACATGTATGAGATGGAGCCACATAGCCAAACTGGGGACTTAGCACTCTGAACCCAGTACTGGCATAACCTGTCAGGTGGCATGCAATACTACAGTGACTACAATACCAGTCTGATGTAGACCTACACTGACAGCAATACAAGCACGTGAACACACCGGGCCATTCATGGAGCCTTAGAATAGCATCCTGCCTGAGCGGCGCACACCTCTGCAGCTGGCACACAGGCATACGTTATGACTGAACACATCACACATAACACATAGCACACAAATCCTGTGTGCCAGTCAAAGCCTGTACGGCTAGACAACACACCTGCCACAGTTGTGTTAGCTACCTTTATTGTCCGGTACAGTGTGGTCATGCTCACCAGGCTGGACAAGGTGAAGATCACAGTGATATGCCTGTGGGGCATTATGGTCCACCACATAACACAAGCATACAGGTCAGTCAGAGGCATGGACACATATGACTCAGTCATTGTCCATGCCACATACCTTCTCCTGCTGTACTTGTAGGGTGCTGACATCATCAGTGTTTAGAAAGGGGAATGTGCATCCTGTAGTCTGTTCTCCTAGTTGCCAAAAGGGACATTTCCCTCACACACAATAACCCCCCTCAGCCAAACACACACACTTGACATTTGCAGGATTCAAACCCCTACCTAATTATGTTATGACACTTGAGACGGACACATTAGCGGAGCACTCTATTCGCATTACTGGGAGATTTTTCTTCTCCTGCTATACTTATAGGGTGCTGACATCATCAGTGCTTAGAAAGTGGAATGTGCATCCTGTAGTGTGTTTTCCCAGTTGCCAAAAGGGACATTTCCCTCCCACAGACTTGCATACACACCAACTCCACTCACACACACTGAGCATTTGCAGGATTCAAACCCCTACCAAACTATGTTATAACACTTGACATGGACGCATTAGCGGAGCGCACTATTCGCATTACTGGGAGATTTCTCTTCTCCTGCTGTACTTATAGGGTGCTGACATCATTGTTGTTTAGAAAGGGGAATGTGCATCCTGTGGGGAGGCAGACACCAAGCACACTCTGGCTAAGCTGTCATTCCCTAGGGCAAACAGCCTAGTGTTGACCTCTACACCCATATGTTTAATTGTCAAATGCACATTATTTGTTGCTGATAGACTGCGCGTGTTTATTGCCATAGCATTCCCTGTTTGTATGAACAACTTGTGTATCTGTGGAAGATATTTGCATATGGGAGGGATCCACTATATCACGTATATCTCTGTAGTCATTTAACTGTGTGCACTGGGCAGATTGCTGTAATGTGGTTGGTTCCTGGAATAACACGTAAAAATACCAGATATGTGTGGCCAACTGCTAAACTGAGATTTGGCCTAAGTGTGTGAGCATGCCCAGTTCAGCCTTCCCATGGCATGTTGTCTGACATATGTCTCATTTATCAAAGTGTGTGAGGATGCCCAGTGTGAGCATTCCATATGTTGAACTCTGCAGCCCACCACATTTGTGGATGAGTGTGAACTTCAACAAATATCTCCCGTTTATGGTTGTGTGTCATGTTGTGTAGTTACTGGACAACTGCTTTGTGTGTAAACACAACAGGATTATACTGTGCCTGCAGGGTTTGCATGGGATACTTTGCATACAGTTGTCAACATCCTTTCACACTGACCTAACACTGTAGTACTGTATAGTGTACTGGTTCAGTACTTTGACTGTGGTGGACAGTATCCTGGGCTTTAGTCCTATGACTGCTTGACATCTTCATAGTGAGCACAACAGACTGTGTAGGGGCCAGTTGTGCACATATGACCATGTTGCATTATGTTCGGATATGAACTACTTAAACCAGGCTTGTCCAACATTGGTAGTGTATTCCACAACATAGGTGTACATTTGCAAACACTAGCGATGTGCCCTAGGCCATTTCTAATGCTAGTCGGAGAGTGTGTTTGTCCTTCGACACACATTGTAAGTGGAGTTTGCCATGACATATGTCATGGTTAGTATACTGTGCCTCTGTCTACCTGTGACATGACAGCGATACCCAGGATAAAGCTACCATCTCCCATCCACTCATCAAGATTCCTCTTGAGGAGAATCGATAAGTGACTCTATGGGTAGCCTGTACTGGGAGTTTACTCATGGGTGGGGGTGGCTTCCGTGTTATGGATCATGCAGTACAGCTTGTCCTATGTAAGTCAGTGCTGGGGTTCAGGTCTCTCATGTGCATAGCTCACTGCCATTCAGATTGTACAAGGTGCAGCATGTTTATTGATACCAGCATGGACATGGCTTTATACATCAGGCACAGCTTGCCTCTGGGTGGGCAGTATGGCAGTGTGTGTAGCTGCAGTTTGTTTAATCAGGCAACACATGGCATCTGTGCAAGCTCTTTGATACTCCTGGTGAGGTACTGTTGGGGACTTTACAGTTGATGGAGGTGTCTGCTGAGGTACATCCCACAGGGGCTATTGTAGTCAATTGTAACGCTGATGAAGGATGACTGCAGAGCCACAATGACCTCCCTTATCTAGATCTGACAACCTTCATGATTAGGTGGGTATATGGTATGTTTCTGTAAACACTACAGCACATGTTTGTCCAATGCAGGATATCTATCACCTTGTGTCCCCAGGTCTCTCATTACATGTTAAGTACGTAATGGGTTAACACCTATGTGGTAATTGGTGGGCACTTACTGTATATCCACGGGGGTTGACTATACACTTTTCTGCAATTAGCTTGCTGACATGGCTATGGCACCAGTTGTCTGTTTCTATGTGGCCCTTTTGTGGGATGCTTGTGTCAGCTGGTGGATCATATATGGTGAGCAGTTTGTAGTCCTCTGCAAACATGTTCAGACACTGTCCTTCCATGTTGGCCTGTACCTATGGGACATATATACCAGACGAGGGAGATCCCAGGACCAAGCCTTGTGGAATGCCAGTTATATCTGGTTTGTAGTCTGACATGGCTGCAGCATGTCTGACCATGTCTGTTCTGTCCTTGGTCTGGCTTGCAACCCCTCTACTGACATAAGGGTTTATATTTAAGCTGGTGAGCATATCTATAATGAACACATAGGGTATTGTATAGAAGCCTTTGCAAGGTCCAGCTACGCTGTGTGGACCACATTGCCCTCATCAATGACCTTAATGACTGTTTCAATGGAGTCAAACATGTTTAGGGGCAGGATCTGCACTTAAGAAAGCCACACTGGGTAGGGTCCGGTGTCAGTAGGTCCCCAATATCTTTATGTCTGCGGTACATGCTGATCCTTTCCATAGCTGTGCAGACCGATCTTCTCAGGATTCTGGGGTGGTAGTTTTCAGTATCCATTCAGGCAACACCTTTGTTGAGAAGGGCCACTGTTGTTGTACACTGCTCTTTGGGTACATATCCTGTGGTAAGGCTGA